>NC_143260.1:91131362-91435681 GCF_984573655.1 Nuphar pumila
ACAAGGATTTGACATGCTCAGTTTGAGTTTGTATATCGCGCCTTTGTAGTTTTTCTTTTGATTGGTGCCATTATAACAAGAATATGTATTTAACCACAGGCAATTCATGCATCGAAACCGTCATATGGCAATTACATATGTAAACCATGTATAACATGAATATGTCATGGATATCCCATTCATGTGCTATATTCATTGATGCATAACTCTCGTTTCACAAGCATATAATAAATTCACCATGCTATTTAAACATGTGCACTAAAGTGAGCCTTTGCCCTAACTAATGTATGTGTGCATCAGTGCATTTCCGACCTATGCTGAATAAGGGCATAATAGTGAATTTCAAATGTAACATACATTTTATTGTAGGGGAAATAACAAGTACACTTGGTCCATCTCTACCAAGATCTATAGAAATGTTTTTTTTTTAAATACTTGTCTAACAACTTGTTAATGATGAGAAGCTACAACAAACTGAATAAAACAGCTACAAAAAATGGTCGATCTAAACCATAATTAAGAACAAGACTTAACTTAGATAAATCCTGGATTTAATTAAAAGTAACACCATTGAAACTCAACTAATGCTTATACTAAACACTAACTAAATGAACATGAGACAAAGAATTACACATGATAGCAGTTGCAACAGGATGATCACGAGTCTAACTCTAATTGAACAATATTACTAATACCTCAACTTTGAATTGAATGAATAAGACTACTTACCAAACACCCATGGGACCGATTGAAGAATGCTTATCCGGTTATGAAAGAGGCGAGTTGGAATTTAGATGTTCAATTACATGACCCCATTGATCAACTAGGTACTAATTGTAAAAGGAATTAATAAAGGACTAAAGAAAGAATTACTACTTAGTTTAAAAAAATGTAAGTTAGGAATTGCTATAATGATAGGTTAAGCTATGTAAGGGAACTGCCTATAGATGGTGAAATCAAGAATCATGACATTATATTAAGTATCAATCATTTTATGCTGCCAATTATACAACATTAAAGGTGCTTTTGTAACAAAAGATAGAGGACATTATGGGGATACTTTTTTTTTATATTGCATGTGGCAGCAGGTAGCTGTAAAGACATTTTTTTCTCTCTCTTCAAACCATCAGAGAGCTCAAGAGAACGTTTTTCTAATATGAGAGCAATTGTCTGAGACTACAATTCTGTAAAATAGGATTTATTTTTTTTTCGTTGATGGGGGTTATGAACCAAGGTTGTGGTTCCATTCAACTGTGCGTCCCACCACAACACTATAACCCCACAACCCCACTTGTTGCAATATTGACCTTGTTTAATTCCTTTATATACGAATTGATTTTCGACTAATCTCAAATATGATTTGGATAAAAATTATATTTTAGATCTTCTAAACCTTCTAACTAGATTTTTGGATCTTGATCACAATTCAACCATATTTGGGTCCATTAAGATCCAATAGAATTCCAATTGGGTTTCAGATCCATCTAGGATTCGAGTTCATACATCATATTCAAATCCAAACACTGGATCCATTTGATCCAGTTTGGATACAAGATCCATCTATATCACTTTGCCGTATCTATTTCAAAGAACTGTAACATTTATTTATTTTGATAATTATCAAAATTTTGCGGGTTTTACATCCTTTCCCTCTAAAAGGAATTTCGTCTCCGAAATTCGTTACAAGTACTAAACCACTAGACTGGAGCATCTTTCTTGTATTTAAATTTTTTTGTTTTTCCTCATATGTTATCCAATGAAAATCTCTCAGAAAATTTCAAAGATTCAATCTATGTGCTTTGTTTTATATTATTATTATTATTATTATTTTCGTTAGTTATGACACTACGATAAGGGAAACTTGTCTCTTTTTAATGAAGTATGTTCTTACAAAAATATCAAAATTTCTTGGGGTTTACATCCTCTCCCCGTAAAAAGGAATTTTGTCCTCAAAATTCATTTCAAGTACTAGACAAATGGACCAAGGTAACATACTATGTGTTGATACTGACTAATAATTGCAACCAATTTCGAACATTAAATTTTATGTCTTGTGTGGAGTGCATATAGTCCTATTCAAGATATCAAAAATCATTTTCTGAATTTATCTAACAAGATGTTAAATATGATCTAAGGATATCAATCAAGTTTAGTATTATCACATATCTAATCTTGATTCGTCAGATCATATATTCTTGATAGGATTAACTAAAGTTTGGTGTTGGTTTCACGATTCATTTTTGAATGAGTGAATCTAAATTTGACAAAACTTAGATATCCATGCATATGATTATATGAATATAAATTAGTCAAATCTAAGTGTTAAGACTTCTAATCATCCAATTGAAATTCAAATCCAAAATATTCATCTTTATACCTAAAGAACATAATAACAAAAATTCTCAGATTATATATTTATTCTGGTTCACTATTTAAAGATTCTTTATTATTCATCCTGACTTGGTGATGATGCATGAAATGCACATCATGTAAACAAGTTTTTCATGCATTTTGTATCAAGTTTAAGGTTTTAAACCCATGTTTAGATGTGTTTTGATAGTAAGGGGCTATGGTTCGAATTTCAGAAAAATCAGAGTTAAAATGAGAGAGTTATGGCTATTTCAGTGTTTGGGCACGGATTTCGAGGTGGATCGGATCCATATCCGACCCAATTAGGTTAATTGGACCTTGGATCAACTCTTTAAAAGTCCAAAACCCAACCCACACGCCTATCCAGATCCATTTCAAAAAGTTTTTCTGAAAACCCCCCAGAAAGAGGCGCCTAGAGAATATACTTTTTATAACATTGTTTTTGCAAATTCCAAAAAGTATAAATATACTTTTTAGAGAAGCCCTAGGCGTCTTTGGCTGTGTTTGGACGCCCCCTAC
The DNA here is from genome assembly GCF_984573655.1 of Nuphar pumila. Taxonomy (NCBI): domain Eukaryota; kingdom Viridiplantae; phylum Streptophyta; class Magnoliopsida; order Nymphaeales; family Nymphaeaceae; genus Nuphar; species Nuphar pumila. The sequence goes on from NC_143260.1 coordinate 91,134,252, forward strand.
AGTGACTCTACAGCAGCAGCTCCTTCCTCTCCATCTCCCCCACGTGTTGGCCATTGAAGATCAACCTATGCTTGATTTTCAAGCATATTTTCGAGCTTTCTTTTGTTTCTTTTCATTTCTTTCTTGTTCCTTGATGTTTTTTCACCATTTTTCTGTACTTTTGCAGGTGTAGCAGAGGTGGAGACCATTAACCTTGGGCGGGAGTGCGCAACACACCACCAAGGTGAGCCGACCCTACCTCCATCCGGCTTTCTACATCCTCCGATCGAGAATCGGCTCACATTCCATCGTCGGTGGATCTCCAACGTGTAGCAGCTGCAATAGGTGCCGTTTTTGGTGAAGTACAGCATCCTTGAACTGTATAGGACATCCATCTCCAGCCACGGTCCGCTCTTCTTCATCCCCCCGGTCGTCGGATCTTCCAAAAAGGTAGGTCTTCTTCTTTCTTCTCTTCTAGATAAAACTGATTTGTGTGTGGATTTTCTTTTATTATTTCTGTGTGTTTCCTGCATTTTTCTTATTTCAGCCCTAGTATAGAGTTTGTGCACAGACCAGCACGAGAGATTAGGTTCTATTTCATTATTTTTTAGTTCGATTCAGGTTTTTCCATCGTTTTCATATAAAAAGTGCAAATCGGCAAGAGGTTCTTCTAGCCGATTTGAGCTTTTGCTCCCAACGTGTCTCATTGTGGAGATTTTACAGAAAATCCAATAAAAAGATTTCAATTTGAGTCATTTTAATTGTTTGATTATGTGTTATTTCTTTGTGTTCAATTTTAAAAACAAAATCCAAAAAAAATCGGCTAGATTTATTCTAGCCGATTCTTGATTTTCGCAAAAAAAAAAAAAAAAAATTCTGTTTTGATATTTTTGTTTTGTTCAGCATGTGTACTGTGTTGTGTTGCTGAAAATTTCATTAGGAAATTTCATTTTAGTTTATTCTAAGTCGTGGGTTGTGCTTGTGTTTCGTTTTGATTTCATTTTTTAAAAAGAAAAAAAAAAATCGGCTAGAGATATTCTAGCCGATCTTTACATTTTTGTTAAAAGGGTGTTTAGAGTGGTAAGTCATGTTGCTTGCTGTGTGTTTAGTGTGTTAACAGTAGCATAAAGTGGTGTTAGTCATTCCATTGTTTTAGGATTGATTTACTTAATTGTTTTAATCATTTTGCGTTTTTGTGTTTGAGTGTATTATTGAAAATTATAAAAATCAAATTTTCTTTATTTTTTTTTTTATGATTTTAATTCCAGCATAGTGATGTTATTGTTAGCCATTGTGTAATTAGGAGTCATTTTTAGTATTTTCTAACTTAGTTTTATCAAAATAGTAGTTATTTAGTTTTATTGCTTTTCGTTAGTTTATAATTTTATTTTTTTTGTTTTCGTGTAGTTCTTCTTCTTCCCCAAGATAGGGCGGCAGCCATTAGAGCTCCCCTTGAGCTCTTGGTCTATTTTTTTTAGTAAGTTTTAATTACAATTAGGTAGGTATAATTAGGTTGTCTAGGTTCAATGTATTAGGGCTTTCTTTTCTAGCCGTTTTTAGAGGTTAATTAAGTAGGTTTTGAGAATTAGGTTAGCATTAAACTCTTAGGAAATCGTTTTTCCCTTTAATTCCTTTTATTCCCTAGGTAGATTTAATACTTTTTAGAAAGTGTAGCCATTTTTAGAGTTGGCGATTTTTGAGAGGAGAAGCAATTAATGCATTGAAATGTGGAAAGTTTTTGGAAAAAGATAAGTTTCAAAAATCGTGTGGACTATTTGAAGAAAGATTTAATTCTTGATTGTCTAATTAATAGGGAGTTACAAATTGAGATTTGAAAAGCCAATTTGAAAATCAATTAAATTTCCAAAGTAGGTGTATGAGTTCAAAGAAGAAGTAATTGCACCTAAATTCTTGGTTGGAAAGCTAAAATCGTGTGATTAGCTAGGTTGGACGACTTGGCTTCTCAAAAAGGAATTAATTGCAATTAAAGGCTGTCCCTCACTTTGGTTTTGGAAATAGCATTGATCCATGTTTCCCAAGGGAATTTAAAAGCTCTTTAAGGGTGTAACTCCCCATTAAAAAGGATGATTTTTGGACTTCTCCATTTCCAAAAATTATCTTTAATTTTTATTGGGTGCCTATCCTTCTAACCGACCCCAGTCAACCTAGTCCAAGACCTAGACCTAACTCGAGTCAAACATTATTCTAAATCTAGTGAGTCAACCGAGATTACCTTATCCCATTTGAGCCTAGTCAAACCTAAGTTAGGTCAAACTTAGTTGAACCTAAGTCAAACCGAACCTAGTTGACTAAGTCAACCCTAAACCGAGTTCAAGCTAGTCTTAATTAGCCTAAGACCAAGACCTAGACCTAGCCCTAGTCAAGACTAAGTCAAACCCTAACCTAGTCTAAGTCAAAGTCAAGACCAACCCGAGGTCAAGTCAACCTTAGCTTAGGTCAAACCGAGTCCACCTAAGTCAACCGAACCTAGTAGACTAAGGCAACTCAAAACCGAACCCAATTAGTGAGTCAACCTTAGCTCGAGCCTATCTCTTTCAACCTAGTCAAAATCGAGCCTACCTAATCCCATCCGAGTGCATCCAAACCCAATCCGAACCTACTCAAGCCAAAACCGATCATAGTCGAGTCAACCGAGTGAACCCTAACCTTAACCTTCGTTCTTTAGTGAAGTAAGTTCATTTAGTATTATTTCTTTTGATTTCTATACTAATTAGTTTATTTATCTAATTTAGTTTTAGTGTGGAAGTGTGTGTACGTATAGCGTATTTGTTTAGTATGTGTGAAATGTGTTTTGTTGTGGTTTGAATGATAGTTAGATATTAGTTAACTTAGTAGTTAGATTGTATTTTATTATTTAGCATAGTTGCATTTCCATTGTTAGTTAACGTAGTTCTAGTCATAAATTGCTTGTCGTGTTTTGTTCGTCGTGCATTTAGTGTATTCATAATTATCATCTGCATATACACTGTTATACAGTGTCATTTAGATTGCATTAGGTGTAGATTGCATTTGATAGTGTTTACATAGGTTCATAAAGTGAATAGTGCACTCAAATAAAAACCAGATTTTTGCCTTGTTGCAACAGCATTATTTTCTGTGCAAAAATTCTGTGTTTTCCATTTTTTTTTCTTCTATTCACTTTATTGACGTGTTATTTAACTGCATACCAAATTTCAGCTCATTCGGAGTTGATTTGGTCTGATTTTTAAGCGTTTTGCGAAAACCGCTTTTTCTGGATTTCAAATTACGGGACTGTCGATATCCTGATTTTTCCCAGATTTGAAACGCTTATATCTGGAGTTCCAGATACTGTTTTTCAGTTCTGTAAAAACTGTCAGATTGTTTAATCTGTCAGTTGCAGAACAAAACAAATTTCGGAAAAATCGGACTTCGTTTGCCCTGTCAAACAGTGGTTTTTCGATAACCTGTCAGAATGCTATTTTACACTAGTTAGGGGCAGTTTCGTAATTTTCGTAGTTTCGGCAATTTAGACTTGTTTTCCATAATTTCTGCATTTTAGGAGTTGCATCATCATCATACAGCATTAGTAGAGTTAAATTGGTTAATTTTGGAATTAATTTAGTATTTTATTTAATTTTTGCTTGATAAATAGCATTTGTTTTGTAATTTTCGTACAATTAGAAATAGTTTTAGTTATTGTTTTAATTGTTAGAATAGAAAACTAACTTTGTATTTTTCTGCATTTTTAGGTTGAAAAGCATATTTAGTGTCTAGGGTTATTGACCAAGTGAGAAGATTCTCTACGTGGTGAAAAGACGGAAATACCCTTGGCGTGGAGCAGAAGATTGATTGCTTGATTACATTTCTTTTATTGATTATTTGTAGTTGTATTAACTTTATAATTGCAGATTGATATTTGTCATTAATAAATTAAATTTTCTAGAAATATTGTGTTTAATTCCTGTTCCCTGAGGATTCGACCCGTACTTACCACTTTGTGGAAAGTCGGTTTTTATATTTTTGGTTGACGATTTTCCAAAGCTTTATTGAAAATAATTGTTTTAAAAAGATCATTCCAAAATATCAACCAAATTTTGGCGCCGTTGCCGGGGAACGGCGAATTAATTACTTTATTTCTTAGAGTTTGATTTATTAATTTGTTTAGTTAGCTAATTAGTTGTTTTATTTTTAGTTAGTAGGATTAGTAAGTGAATATAGGATTAACATAGTTAGTAAATATAGGATTCACGTTCTGTCTTTCTAGGATTCATTTGAAATTCATTCTGCAAGGAGCGATTAGAAAGGTGGGTTTTAGAAAAACTTAGTTTGTGATTTCCTGTATTTATCTTTTCAGTACTTTAGAGTAGTTTAATTTGTTATTTCATTTACTTAGATAGATCATTCTGACATAATTAGTTTAGCATATTTGTTTAGTAGTTGTTTATTTTGTGTTATTTACATTTTAGTACCTGTGTAGTTTAGATTTAGAGTTAGGTTGTTTGCTTACATCTGGTCTTAGTACCAGTGTATGCAGGGTCGACGAGGTCTAGGAACCCCATTACACCCATTTGTTGACAACCCAAGGAGAATTTTACATTCTCATCGAAGTTCGGCAACAATGGCTGACATGGATCCTCCACCTCCACCCCCAGTTCTTTCACGCCCTCTGCGGGAATACTTCATTCCCACAGACTATGTTCAGGCATCCTGCATTCGGAGACCCGATGTAGGAGCGCCGCATTATGAGATTAAGGCCAGCATTATTCAGATGCTTCCATCCTTTTATGGTCTTAGTCATGAGGATCCCTACTGACACTTAGATGAATTCCTCGAATCTGTTCTACTGTTAAGATACAGAATTTCGATGATGATGCTTTAAGGTTGACTCTATTCCCTTTTTCATTGAAGGACAACGCCAAGTATTGGCTAAAGTCCTTAGATTCTGTAGAAATAGAGTCATGGGATCAATTGCAACAGGAGTTTCTTCGGAAATATTTTCCCATTGGTCGTACGAACCAATATCGTAGAGCCATCACTAGCTTTTCAGAGCTAGATGGTGAGCGCTTTCATGAGACCTGGGAGAGAATGAAGGATCTCCTCAGGAAATGTCCCCATCATCAGGTGCCGAAATGGCAACTGGTGCAGAGCTTCTACGATGGATTGTCTGACAAGAATCGTCAGATGATCGACTCTTCATGTGGAGGGACATTCATGCTGAAGAGCGAGGATGAAGCATGGAGGTTATTTAATACATTGGCCGAGAATTCTCTCCACCATGCTTCGAGCTCTCATTCTGATACAGCCACACCTAGCATTCAGAAGAAAGCTGGTGTTCTTGAAGTTGGTCCATCTACTACACTACACTGCAAGGTAGACATGATTGCTCAGAAGCTGGACCAGCTTCTCTCAGGACCATCCACTACACAGCAGGTGTGTACTCTTTGTGCCAGTTCGGCACACGAGATCACTGAGTGCCCTTCGGCAGCTCAGTACCCTGAATTTGTTTAAAAACAAGTTCAGGCAGCTCAGGGTTACGTCAGACCGCCGAATAACCCATTTTCATCGACATATAATTCGGGTTGGCGTAACCATCCCAATTTTTCATGGAAGAATCCACAGTCTTCCATGCAGATGCCTACATCCTCTCAGCCAGTTCGGCAGCCATCTTTTACTCAGTCATTTCAAAGACCGAACTATGCTCAGTCTTCTTCTTCTTCTGTTACTTCCCCGATTCAGCAGGAGTCTGCCCCGCAGACATCTTTTGAGGAAAGACTTCTCCAGGCATTCCAAGAGGTGAAAACCTCTAATCAGAACGCCTTCGAGAAGTGTAGCCAGCTTTTGAACTCACATACGCAGTCCATTGCGAAGTTAGAGTCGCAAATGGGACAGTTAGCTGAGGCTATTAGTAGGAGACCCGAGGGTATATTGCCGAGTTAGGCTGTCATGAACCCGAAGGGTAAGGACCAGATGACTGGAGGCCTATTTCATACCGAGACACAGCAGCAGGCTAAATCAGTTATGGCCTTGAGGAGTGGACGTGAGTATCACGTCGAGAGCAGAGAGCGAGAGAGTAGAGAGAGGATAGAGGAGCCAGAGACCATTGTTACACCTACGTCGGCTCAATCATCATCCCCATCCCCATCATCACCTTCATCATCTTTATCTTCATCCTCAGAGAAGAAGACGAAGGATAGGAGTGAGCCTTCTCACAAAGAGGAGGAACCAGCAGAGTATATTCCCCCACCACCCTATCCCAAAGCATTAGAGTCTCCTGGTTATAGAGGGAAGCAAGGTGCGAAGATCCAGGACATGCTTGACATCTTCAAGCATGTGCAGATCAACCTACCTTTGCTCGATGCTATTCAGCAGATGCCGGCATATGCCAAATTCCTGAAGGAACTATGTACGCAGAAGCGTAAATCTAGAGAGCGAGTTCCTAACAGGGTCCATCTGACTGAGCAGGTGAGTTCAGTACTTCAGCATCAGACACCACCAAAGCTCAAGGACCCTGGAGCCCCTATCATTGCTTGTACTATAGGGAACATCCGGATAGAACGCGCATTGCTTGATCTTGGAGCAAGCGTGAACATTCTGCCCAGATATTTCTTTGATTCTTTCGGGCTAGGAGAGATGAGATCGACTCCGATTACACTGCAGCTGGCATATCGTTCTGTCAAGGTACCGAGAGGTGTCTTAGAGGACGTGCTAGTTAAGGTGGATGACTTTTATTTTCCAGTCGATTCCATTATTCTTGATATGGAAGGAGTAGACAGCCAGCACCAGACTCCGATTATTTTAGGCAGACCATTCTTGGCGACTGCCAATGCGTGCATCAACTGTAGGACCGGAGCCATGGATCTCTCATTCGGCAATCGAAAGGTCAAGCTGAATATTTTCAATGCCGCAATGGGACCAGCAGGAGACATGGACTGCTTTCATGTAGACATTGCACAAGAGTTAGTGGAGGAGCAGCCCGAGTTGTACATTACTGAGGATTCTTTAGATTTGTACCATATAGAGAAGAATAGCGGTGTAGATAGTGTAGATGTGTCTAGAGTGTCGTTAGAGAGACCACCTTGGGAACGGTCAGGGAGCCTCTTCCACCACTTGCTGAGACTCCCGCCAAGTCTTCGATCGAGTCACCTCTGAAACTTGAGCTGAAACCCTTACCGGATTCACTCAAGTATACATATCTCGGAGATGATGAGACTCTGCCTGTGATCATCTCATCCTTGCTCACTGAGGAGCAGGAACAGAGATTGCTGACTATTCTTCGAGAGCACAAGGCAGCGATTGGATGGGGAGTTGCTGATCTAAAGGGGATTGATCCTTCATTCTGCATGCATAGGATCCATTGTAATGAGGAAGTCAAGCCATTTAGAGATATGCAAAGAAGGCTAAATCCCAACATGAAGGAAGTGGTGAAGAAAGAGGTGGTGAAGTGGTTGGATGCCGGAATCATTTACCCTATTTCTGATAGCCAGTGGGTCAGTCCGATTCAAGTTGTGCCGAAGAAGTCAGGACTCACTGTGGTTGAGAATGAGAAGGGTGAGAGAATTCCGATGAGGACCACTACAGGATGGCGAGTCTGCATCGATTATAGGAAGCTGAATGTGGCAACTAGGAAAGATCATTTCCCATTGCCATTCATTGATCAGATCTTAGAGAGACTCGCAGGACAGAGCTACTACTGCTTTCTAGATGGATATTCAGAATACAATCAGGTAGCTGTCCATCCTGACGACCAGGAGAAGACCACATTTACATGTCCTTATGGCACCTTCGCGTTTAGACGTATGCCGTTCGGGCTCTGTAATGCCCCGGCTACTTTTCAGAGGTGCATGCTTGCTATCTTCTCGGACATGATTGATGATGTGATGGAAGTTTTTATGGATGACTTTTCAGTGTATGGCTCTTTATTTGAAGATTGCCTCCAAAAACTTGCTCGAGTACTGAGTAGGTGTGCGGAGACCAATCTCATCCTGAGTTGGGAAAAGAGCCATTTTATGGTCCAGGAGGGGATTGTGCTAGGACACATTGTGTCCAAGCGTGGTATTGAGGTTGACAGAGCAAAGGTGGAATCCATTTCTCATTTGACTCCACCCACCTCTGTGAGGCAGATTCGATCATTTTTAGGGCATGCGGGATTTTACAAGCGGTTCATAAAAGATTTCAGCAAAATCTCTCGACCGCTTTGCATGTTATTGGAGAAAGACCAGCCCTTTGTTTTCGGTGAGGATTGTATGAAGGCCTTTGAGATTCTCAAAGAGGCCTTGATTACTGCACCTATTTTGAGACCTCCAGATTGGACTCTCCCATTTGAGATTATGTGCGATGCATCTGATTATGCTATGGGGGCCATTTTAGGACAACACATTGATAGGAAGCCCTATGTGATCTACTATGCGAGTAGAACTCTGTCTGATGCTCAGATGAATTATACTACGACAGAGAAGGAGCTACTTGCGGTAGTTTTCGCATTGGATAAATTTAGGTCCTATTTATTCGGTTCGAAGGTGGTTGTCTATTCTGACCATTCTGCATTGAAATATTTGTTGAATAAGAAAGACACCAAACCGAGATTGATTCGTTGGGTCCTACTACTACAGGAGTTTGATCTCGAGATTCGAGATAAGAAGGGAAGCGAGAATGTAGTAGCAGATCATCTTTTCAGACTGATCGTGGAGACCACGCAGGATCAGAGGCCGATCAGTGATTCTTTCCCCGACGAGCAGATCATGTCAGTCAGTACATCGCAGTTACCCTGGTTTGCAGATATTGTGAACTATCTGGTTTCGAGACATATACCTGAGCATTGGAACAAGAATGAGCGTGAGAGATTCCTATCTCAGGTGAGGCACTATTATTGGGATAAACCAGAATTGTTCAAATACTGTGCAGACCAGATCATTAGGAGATGTGTTCCGGAGGAAGAGTACCAGTCCATTCTGAATTTTTCTCATTCATTAGCCTGTGGAGGGCATTTTAGTAGTAGGAAGACGGCTGCAAAGGTTTTGCAGTCAGGATTTTATTGGCCCACACTCCACAGGGATGCTCATGAGTTCTGTAGGAGATGCCTGCGATGTCAGCAGATTGGGAACATGTCCAAGAGGGACATGATGCCCTTGCTTCCGATTTTGATAGTCGAGATTTTTGATGTTTGGGGCATTGATTTCATGGGACCATTTCCGCCTTCATTCGGAAATTTATACATTCTGGTGGAGGTTGATTATGTGTCCAAGTGGGTCGAGGCTGTGGCAACCAAGACCAATGATCATAGAGTAGTGCTTAAGTTCATTAAGCACAACATTTTCAGTCGTTTTGGGGTGCCACGTGCGATGATTAGCGATGGTGGCAAGCATTTTAGGAATATACAGATAGCTTCTCTGTTGAGAAGATATTCTGTCCATCATAGATTCACCACTCCATATCATCCGCAGACTAGTGGACAGGTTGAAGTGTCCAATAGGGAGATTAAGCGAATTTTAGAAAAGACAGTTCGTCCGGACCGCAAGGATTGGTCCCAGCGCTTAGATGATGCACTTTGGCCATATAGAACTGCATTTAAGACTCCCATTGGCATGTCCCCATATCGCCTTGTATTCGGGAAAGCATGCCATCTTCCTGTCGAGCTAGAGCATAGAGCGTATTGGGCTATCAAGAAATTAAATTTTGACCTCAACCAGGCTGGCAAAGAGAGAGCACTGCAGCTCTCAGAATTAGAGGAACTCAGGAATGATGCATATGAGAATGCCAAATTATACAAAGCTCGCACAAAAGCATTTCATGATAAGCATATTGTCAGAAAAGGGTTTGAGCCAGATCAGAAAGTATGGCTATACAATTCTCGTTTACATTTATTCCCAGGGAAGTTAAGATCGAGATGGACAGGTCCGTACATTGTGAAAGAAGTATTTCCCCATGGAGCAGTGACATTATTTGATCCTATGACCCAAGGTACATTCAAGGTAAATGGGCAAAGATTGAAGCCCTTCATTTCAGATGCCTTGCAGGATGGTGAGTGTGAGATAGTGCATCTCACGAAGGCATGAGGATTCGACCAGAGGGATGTATCATATGTACATGATTTCTTTTTCATTTTAGAGTTTTTATTTATTTAGTATTTCATTTCACATGTGCTAATTTGTGTTTTGATGTATGCAGGATGAACTTAACATTTAGTGTATCAATTACCAGGTACAGAGAAGAGCTTTCAAAGAATTCAAGGATCAGATGAAAATCAACTTCAGAAGCTCAAAGCAAATCAGGTTGTATCTATCCTTTCTCCCATATGTTTGTTAGTGTTTTTTAGTGTGCATTTGCATTACATGTTTATTCATTTTGTATGCCACTAGGGACAGTGTCATTCAAGCATGGGGGGGTGGTTTAGATGCATGCACACAAAAATGTCAATTTTTTTTTTTGTATGACTAGTAATCAAAGTAGGCATTTGAGAACAAAGTGTAGCATATATGATTGTTTTTGGCATAATCTAACAGTTTATAAATTTTTAAGCCCCATAAAAATTTTATTTTCGGAACTGAGTCAAATAGAGTAGTTATTCATGAGAAAATTCAAAGAAAAGAGAGTATTTGATTGTTAGAAAATTTTGAATCACTTTAGTATAAGTATGCACAGTATGTTTTCTGAAAGAAATAAGCAATGGAAAGATGTGTTTGAAAAATGAGTTTAAAAGAATAGAGCTGCGTTTAGTTGTTGATGACTTCGTGAATCCTACTAGTAGAACGCAGACACGAGATGAAGTGTTTGAGTATCTTAACGAAAAGGATAACGAAGGAGATCATCTTCTTGTCTAAGTCGATATCTGTGGCCTTTGTAGTTCGAGTAAGTAGAATCTGAAGGGTGTTTTACACCTGGTGCCCCAAAGCCAACTGGTTTAGGAGCCAGTGGTTTGAAAGCTTGTTACATGGACTGCTGTAAACACCCCAAATTTTCACTCACCTCCCCTACATCTCCACCAAGCATCAACATCCAGCCTCTGAAATCGCTGGAGGGCAAAATGGTCATTTTCTAAGCCGGACCTTGCAAAAGTCCAAATTTCATCTGCAACTCTCAAAATTTCTCTAATTTTAACTCAGATGTTCAAAATTTTATGCCTGACAGGAGACAGACATCTCCAAGTCTTGATTCAAGATTGCATTTTATAAGACATGACATTGCATATCATTGCATGAGCATTTCAAATCACTGCACTGCACAACATGTCATTTCGAGGTCCAGAACTCTTGATTTCAAAATTTTCAATCCAGATTAGAATTTCAACTCTTTTCAAAATTGATTTCAAAACCCTGGGTCTTCAAAATTATCAGTTCTTCCCATTTTACCCCCAGGGCTCTGAATTTTAAAATATTTCCTCAGGAAAATGATCTGGATAGTTTTAATATGGATTTCAGCCACCTTATTTCAGATTTTGCCCTTTTGACAATTTCAAATATCTTCCTTTTACAAAATTGCCCTAAAGGGGCCAACTCTTTCCAAAAATTTCTGTTTTACCAATTAGTCCAAATTTTTATGAAAATTCCAAAAAGAGGTTGTTGTTTTATCCTTATTTCAATAAAGAAGCAATGTGGGACCCACACTGAGGTGGTGTCACACAAGCTTTCCTTTTGAAAAATTTGAATTTTGAAAAACCCAAAAATATAGGAGCCTTGTCCCCCGGATTGGTGCCACTTGTCCTTTCTCTCTCCTCCCATTTCCACGCCAAGTGTCAGTGTGGGGCTACTTTCAGAAGCCGCCACATGTCATCTGCCATGTGTCACCCTATCCATCCTGCGCCATGTGTCATTCCCAAGATTACCAGGAGATGCCAAGTGTCGTAGGTTGTCCTGTCTAGAAAAAGTGGAGTTTGTCTCCTCTGAGGTGGCGCCACTTGAAGTGTGTCTCCTGCAGGGGACACGTGTCAACCCCTCCTTCCTTCTAGAAAAGTAGCCTGACACATGTCTCTTCCTACTTTTCTGAGAAAAGTAGGAGACATGTGTCACTCCTAAATTCCTACAAAAAAGGTAGGCTTGTCTCCTCTGAGGTGGCGCCATCTGGGGTATCTCCTGCAGAGGACACGTGGCAAGCCCTCATTTCCTCAGAAAAGGCAAGTGCCATGTGTCATTTTCTGCTTTCTTCAGAAAAGCTAGAATTCAAATATTCAAAAATCCCCATAGGTGGCGAAAATCAAGAACTCCTACCTTTTTCATCCTGTCTGAGATGGCGCCACATGGCTTGGCCCTCCTTCTCTCCCCTCTGCCACGTGTCATTCTCTGCTTCTTTCAGAAAAAGTAGAGGACACATGTCTTCTCCCTACCTCTTTCAGAAAAGTAGGAGACACATGTCACTCCTGGCTTTCTTCAGAAAAAGCAAACCATTCAAAATTCAAACAAGGCACTAGGTGGCGAAAATCCTGAGCTCTGATTTTTCCAGATGGCCTGAGATGGCGCCACATGTCCTTTCCCTCCTTTTCCTCCCTCTTGCCACATGGCATTGTAGGAGCCACCCTGAGGTGGCGCCACATGTCCATCCTCCATTCCTCCAGGGCCAACCTCCATTTGAATTTCAAACTTCCCCCTGAGGTGGCGCCATTTGAGAAAACCTCTCCAGACAGCTGACACTTGTCCGCCACATGTCCAGATCTCCTTTCTCCAGAAAAGGTAGAATTCAAATTCCTCTGAGGTGGCGCCTTCTGAGCCCACTGCTCTGACCTTCTGACATGTGTCAAACACCTCTTGAGGTGGCACCATTCTAGGACTCCACTTGGCTCCATTTTTATTTTTTATTTTATTTTTAATAAAGGTAGCCCACCATGAGGTGGCGCCACCTGAGGACTCCCTACAAAAGGTGAGTTTGAATTTCAAATTCCAAGAGAGCACCCTCTGAGGTGGCGCCTTCTGGGAGTTCCCTGCAGAGAGAATCAAGCAAACTTTTGAAAAATTCCAAATTCCCCCTGCTGAGGTGTCTCACCCACAAAATTTCCATTTTTTATTTTTCTCAAAAAATCAAAATAGCTTTTTGAGGTGGCGCCACCTGAGGGCTCCCTGCAGAAGACAAATTCGAATTTCAAACCCCTCAGATGACACCCCCTGAGATGGCGCCACATGGAGGGCTCAGATCCAGCCTGTTTGAATTTCAAAAAATTTTCAGAAAATTTATAAAAACAAGAGTTCACGCCCAGCCTAAAGGAGATCATTTTTTTTTAGCTCTGGTGAACTTGGAAAATCCGACCTAGCCTTCCTAGAATCAGATTTTGAACCTTGGAAATCGTGCCCCCTTTGGCTCATTGAAGAAGGTGGAGTAGAGCTCGTGCTGTGGCCAATCCGATTCCAACAGAGGTCGATTTTTGTGAACCATCTGAAGCCCGGAGCGAAGAACGAAGGAAGCTCGTGATAGCTGCCTATTTCAAGAGCTCCTACGCTGCGTAACGAAACAAGGTGCACTTCTTTTCTCATTGATTGGATTCCATAATTCGAATCGGGAGTCGTTTGAAGAAAGAGCTCATTCGAGGGATGGATTGAGCTATTCTCATAAAACAACGTACATAAAAATGTTTCATTATGCTTCCTTGATGATTTTTAACATGCATGTAGTTAGCTAGATTTAATTTGCATTTTATTTCATTCATTTAGCATATTTCATGAATTAATTAGGATTAATTTAGCCTTTATTTCAATTCTGCTTATTTTCAGTAGGTCTCTATTTTTGTCAGTCAGTCCACACATCATTTCATGCTTTTGTTTTTTATCAAAAATCTCAAAAAAATCACGGAATGCGCCCTTAGGTGTCCCTAAAATTTTTCCAAAAATTCGGAGCCATTTGAATTTGTTTACTGCAGTAAACATTCAAAATGGCAAGTCGGGTTTTGTTACCCGGGATACGTTTTGAAAATCATTTGCCGATTTGTAAAATCGAGATATCCCTCATGGGAGATCCGAGTTTAGATCCGAAAGCTGTTCTGAACTCGGGCGAATGTATAGTTTTTAATATGATTTTCTAAGATTTTTCTGATTTTTTTAATGTCTGCCAAAAATCCGAGATGTCGGTACACGTGTCAGAGCCTAATTTGGGCCTCTGAGATCTTGGATCGACTTAGGGCTATGGTTTCTCTTTGTGTGTTGCTCCAAATCTAAAACCGTAAAAAGTGAAAGTGGTGTACGATATGTCCTATGTTTGAATCTAAAAGCCTGTAATTTTTAGAACAGTGTTGACCCCTGCTTTGGATTTTTCTTGTCATTCCCCTGTTTTGCTACATTTGTCTGTTCTGTTAGTTTAGGCAGAAATAGTTATATTTTTATCTGTGTTTCCATTGATCAAATTCCAAAGTCATAAACATGAAAGTTGTTCATGTAGATGTCGTGCATAACTATGATTAATGTAATAAATTTACATAGCCGTTTGGTATTTCTTTAGCATTTTTCATCAGATTAGTATGATTTTTACCTCTGTCAGAACTAAATCTCTGTTATTGAACTCCCCATGGCTCAAATCCCGAGTCTATAAAAACCAAAAATGTTCCATTTCGGGTCTTTTAGCAGTCTGCAAAATATCAGAAGTTTCCATGGTGTAAATATTGCATTATCATATTAGGCATTGCATTTGGTTCGGATCCATAGGCAAAATCCATCATTTTTAGAACTTTCCTTGAATTTTAGCATTTAAATCATATCATTTTGTGATTTTTAGCATTCTAGGCTGTTTATCAGAGTAAGTATATGCTTCATACCGAATTTGGTGCAATTTGGAATCCATTTGAGGTTCGAATCATCCATAATACCAAAACAGGGTCCCGCAGGACCCAGATCCAAGCGAAAAACAAGCGAAATTCGTTATTTTGGATAAATTGCAAAATGCCAAATTCTGACTTTACAGTCTTAATGTGTCTAGCAGCATGTCATCATATCTCTTACTGCATTTTATCATCATTTGATTCAATTTGAATTTCAAAATCTCAATTTTACCAAGTTTTCCTTTTAAAACCCCTGATTTTAAAGGTATAACTTTATAATTAGGGGTATTTTGGTCATTTTGACCCAAATTCCGAATTTCAAACTATTTTCTACTAAATTTCCTTCATTTACATCATTTCAAATATCAAGGAAGCACGAGAATAGGGTTTATATCCAATTAAATCCAATAATTTCATAATATTATTGGAAAATCTTGGAAAAACCCACATATTTGAGCTAACCCAATTTCAAGTTTGGCAGGAACAATCAAAAGAAGGAGCTGAAGTCTGCAAATTTCTTTTATTTCCTTTATTTAGTGATGTAATAATTTTGGAATAAGAGAGTTAATTTCCTGCTTAGACTAGGATGCATATCATATAGTTTGAATTTATGCAAATATCCTGCTTATGTGATACATACATCTTATTTCAAAAGCACTATGGATGTTCACGAATGGCACGTGCACCAACTCTTAGGGAGTTGATGGACTCGGTGGGATCCATATTTACGACCCTAGTCGGAATATGGACGAGACCCAGATCCGTCATCTTTCTACTAGTCACATTGAGCCTACACTCTTAGGCTATCTTAAAATGCACATCATATTTCTGAAGTTTTCAAAATCATGTGCATCAAATCAACTAAGTTCCGAACATATTCATGGCCACAGTCAGAATATGTAAAGGATTTATTTGGACTTAATGCACATTTTCCAACCAATTCCTCAGAAAATCTTCTCAAAGTGCATTCATTCACTCATGTCATTTGCATCATGAAATCATTGATTTTCTCAAGATTTTCTCAAGAAAACTTCATTCTCAAGAAATCGATTTCTCAAAAAAATTCTAAGGATTTTTCAAAATCGGTTTTCCAAAGACAAGTTTCTCCACAGTTTTCCCTGGAAAATGATATTTTCTTAAGATATTCAAAAGAGTTTTCCAATTTTTCTTCAAGATCCAAAATCGATTTCCAAGTATTTAAAAAGGTAAAATTCACAGGATTTCGATTCCACAAGTTTTGAATTTCCTTCTCCAATGAGCTTTCCTATAAATCTTCCATCATTTTCCTAAGAAAACTCTCAAAGTCCAAGTTTTCCTAAGAAGTGCTTCCCTTTTCAAAAAGTTCATCTTTTCTCAAGAATCACTTCCATTTTCCCAAGATTTTCAACTATTTCTGATTTTTCCACATCTTTATAAGCTTTCTCATGTTTTCAAAAACCCCTTTTTTATCTGAGTTTCCTGAGAAATTGACCTTTTTCCTGAGAGATTCTTTCCAACTCCAAATGTTTTTCTAAGCATACATCATGTTTTCCAACTGGCATTTTCCAAAATCTCATAGCACATGCCTGAATTCTCTATGCATTTAGGATAGAACATAACTTTGATAATTTCGCTAAGTCAAGCATAGTTTTGGTCCTTGGTTCGATTACCTCTGTTAAAGGCGGCAGGAACGGTTGAACCTCGTACCGACAGGTCGAGCCCCATCCCATGGATTTTCCCGCAATTTTCAAAACGGAGGCGAGTATTTCAAAACAATTTCCAAAATCCGGTCAAGTTTGAAGCGCGAAAGCGTTTCTCTCTTTTTCTCTTCCGCAAGGAAGGGAAGACGGGGGAAAAATTTCGCGACGATAACAGGTTTGGCGACCGTGATGGGACCTGTCCTTGTCTAACCAAAAAAGTGCTTGACTTAGTTCAATTATTGAAACTGTGTTCACAAAATGTCAGCTCTTTTACTTTCAATATCATGTGAGCCTAGGAGCCTAGATTCTGACCTAGCTGACATTGATTGCATATAGCTTAGGCATGGTTTGGTAGGACCATATTGAGGAGAAATTTTCATGCTCACATAGACTTAGGTCTAAATACAACTCTCCTCAATTTAGGATCTGAATGCAAACAATATATGCTTCTTCAAAGGTTTTCAAAAGTCTATCTCTCTAGGATTTAGAGCCCTCTATTTCTTGCATGTGATCATTTTTTTCAAAACCTCAATTACCTATCATTACCCGGTCTTCACGTTGCTGGGCTCTCTTCCAGAACCATAGTTCGGGACAGAGCCCCACAACTGGACCAACTATTTGGGTTAACACCCCCCAACCACGTACCGCGGGCCACAGTCCGAAGTATATCGGTAGGCGCTCAAGGATGTTGGAAAACCTTACCTTAGAACCGGAGTTGAAATTCTATGCCACGTACCTCGGATTTCGATTCGGGTATATCGACATAACTGGATCGGACAAAGATGATCTGAACCTAGAGTTAGGATTAAGGTCCTACAGCTGTTTTCAAATGGATGCATCTAGAGTCAGCCTTTTAGGGAGTGCTGAATGTGCATGAATGTTTGTGCAGGATGTGATTGTATGTGTATGATTTCCTTAATTTCTTATATTTCCCAATGTTTTCCAACTTCTTAGGCCTTTTTCAAAACATCTTTATTTTCCACAAGATGTTTTCTCAAACCCTGGATGATTTTCACAAATATCCAATTTCTTTCAAAACTCTAGGCGATTTTTTTATTCTACCTTTCTACTGGATCTCGAATTTCTAGCTGTATTTTCATCCTGCCTGCAAAATTTTTCAAAATTTCTCACATTTTCCTAAGTCTCATTCTGAGTCTTTCTCTGTTTTCAGTTCAATGGCATCCAGTCAAGTCGATCCTATCTTTCCTGAAGGTCACATCTCCTTCGAGGTGCGACAAGGTCGTCCTGAACATCGAGCCCTTAGCACCGGAACTTTCATTCCCCGGTGGTATTATTCCTGGCTAAAGAGCTTTTCCCGAATGTTCCCGGACCATTTGAGCGAGTGCGGATTAGAGCTGGCATCAGCAGTCGGAAAGCAGACCATCAATGGCAACCTGATCCATGCAATGGTGGAGCGATGGAATCCTCGAACGTGTACCTTCTGGTTCCCGTGGGGAGAGATGACTGTTTTAATGGATGAATTTTCAGAAATCATGGGGTTGCCAGAACCAGCCGGTCAACCAGGAGACCCCTTAGAGCATCAATTCCTTATCAATGTCAAGGGTTTGGACCCCCGAGACTCCTTAGCTCGTATGACAGGCCGCCGATCTTGGCCTCTGATCCAGTTAGAAGGAGATGAATATGTTGACCTACTTGAGTTGTACCGCCAGTACGGGACCTTCGTCGAAGTCAGCACGCTTTCAAGAACAGCCAAAGAAAAGATTCAGAATGCAATGGTTCTATGCACTGTAGGACTGTCCCTTTTCCCAGATGGACAGAATTACATGGACATCAGAATAATACAACTTATGAGAAGATGGGGAAGTCGGCAAACCAATCGCCTCTCTATAGCCATGGCAGCGCTCGCCTTCCTTTATCGAGGTCTGACTCGATTCTCACTTGGAGAGTCCATTTTAGTTGAAGGATGCATCTACGCACTTCAGTCCTGGTTTTTCCAACACGTGCCAGCCCGAGCAAGCTCTTTCAGATACAATGGTCAAGAACTCCTTCCAGTGGCGCAGTACCGGTCTATGATCAACAACATTCAAGAGGATGACGTTGTTTGGGACTATTTTGATCGGCAAATATCTCCTCCCAGATATACCTACACTTATGGCAAGCAGTTCAAGTTGCTGGGACCATTCTTCTGCACTTACTACCAACCAGAGAGATGTGTTCGGCAATTCTCCCAGAGGCAGCAGTATGTCGAAGCCCGACTGTTATCAGGAGTTATGGCAGAGTTCGATCTCACCTCCGCACAATGGTCCGGGGCATATCATTCTGCCCGCTACGGCTGGGATTCCTTTGTCCCTCTTAAAATCTTTCCAGGTCCTAGAGTGTCTGCCGACTATCGTGAATGGTGGCAAATTGTTTGTCCCCCACCTCTTTGTCAAGATCAATAAAGTCATGTTTTCCCCATTTCAATAAAATTTTCTTTCTCTTGTGGTTTGACGACCTCGCCTAGGTAACAAGGCATATTTTCGTTGTTTATTTCTTTTGCAGAAGGAATGGCAACACAATTGTCGTGATTCCCACGACGACTCAGTCCCTAGTAATGGGACATCTTTTTCAAATTGTCTACCATATTTTCAGCAAATATTTCTTCCAAAAGCTAATTCCTTCAAAATCTAATCAGGTCTTTGCCCTGCAGAGAGCATCCATATCATTTGATGGTTGAGACAAGATCAGGCAAAAGAACCACGGCATCCCAGTACTCGTCAGCCTCGGAAGAAGAGATGAGTTCCCCTCGATCTGAGAAGAGTCGAGAGCAGCAGCAAGAAGACGATGGCATAGACCCTCAAATGTATGCCATGTTCAGAAAAATGATGAACAAAATGATGAATGAGCAGCCCGGGACCAGCTCAGAAAGGAACCCATTCAGAGAAAAGTTACATGGTCACAGGGGTAAGAAGGCTCCCAAGAAGCAGATCCAGCCAGAAGAGATTTCAGATGAATCTGATTCCACTGAAAACACAGATGAAAAATATGAGGTGCCTCCGGCATTTCAGAAGCGGGGCCAAAGTAAAAGCCGCAGATCAAAGAGCAGAGATAAAGAAGAGCCTTTGCAAGCACAATTCAGGGAAATGGCCAGAGTGGTCAAGGATCTGCAAGCCCGCGACAAGGGCAAGAAAGTCTTCACCAGTGAGGACTTTTATGACGGCTTAGAAGGGGATGATGATCTGGAGAATCTCCCCCAAAAATTCATCAAATTCGATGGTTCTGGCGACCCAAAAGCTCATCTCGCCACTTTCTTTGCTGAATGCTCTCGGTTTAAGAGGGATAACCGAGCATTGTTTCTATGCTTCCCCCGCAGCTTGGAAGGAGTTGCCGCCAAGTGGTATGCTGAGCATATCAACCCCATCGAGCTCAAGGAGTTCGATAAAGTTGTAAATCTCTTTATTGAACGCTTCTTGTTCAACACAGAGGCGCTTCCCACATTAAGTCATCTCTGCAATTTGAGGCAGAACAAGAATGAAAAAGCACGGGACTTCATTCACAGATGGAGATCAGCCTGTAATAAGATGAGAGATCCTATCTCGGAAAGGCATGCATTGTCCCTAATCCTCAACAATTTTTCGCAGCCATTAAGAGGATTGATCTCTACAGCACCGTCCAGGACCTTCATTGAGCTGACTGAACGAGCCGAATGGCTCGAGTTGAGTATGGAAAATGGAGTCTATGAAGGCTTCACCTTTTCCAAGAACAACTCCCATGGTGAGCAGAAAAAGAAAGCTCACTTCACTTATTCTGCCAACAACAACAACAAAGGCCAAAATCAACACAAAGGGGAGAAGAAGGATTACTGCTATGGCTCCGGCAGTTCAAACAACAAGGATCAGAAAGCAAAGCCTGCTCCTCAGTACAGCAAGCCTCCTCAGCAGGATCAAGGGCCAAAACTGCGTGAGAAGACCAAACATGAAGGATGGAGTTACGACAGAAAGTTTACTCCCCTTGACCAATCACTCGAGGACGTGCTCGAGTACATGCTATCGAAAGAGATGGTCAAATTACCCAGATTGGCCGATCCCCCTGTGCCCATGGGGAAATGGAAAGATCAGTTCTGCAAGTTCCACAGGACAGTGGGACACAACACCGAGAACTGCTTTGTTCTCAAAAACATCATGCAAGATCTCATTGAAAAGAATTTATTGGTAGAAGGAGAAGAAGAAGAAAAAATAGACATTCTCAATCACCCCTTCCCTTCACACACCACAGCGGTAGTGTCTGCACAACCATTTCTGCCGCATGAACATATCAAGCCATGTTCTGCGCAAGATCTTCAAGTTCAGCATCAGGTAACGGTGCTACGACAAGCAGCTCCAGATTCTAAGAAGATGGACTTAATTTCAGTATTCGGTAAAATGAAAGTTGCGGAAGCACCTATGAAGTCAGTTCCCAAATCAAAAAGAACTCCTGACTTCTTCAAGCAAATCGTTAGACCCAGGATGGAGAATTCAAGTCAGAAGCCTCTGACTGCTTTATCCAATGTCTCCATCCTTGACTTGGCGAAGAATTCCAGCAAGCACCGACAAGTACTGGATGATCTGCTCAGGAAAATCAAAGTTAAGCCCAGTACCACTCCTGAAGACATGGCACAGATTGTGAACTCTGCCATGACCAATGCACCAATCACCTTTTCGGATGAGGACCTTTCAAAGCCTCATTCCTTTCATAATAATGCCTTATACATTGTCGTTCGAGTTAGAGGAATGACGGTTCCCCATGTGCTGGTCGATGGAGGTAGTAGCCTCAACATATGCCCTGAAATGACCGCAAAGGCATTAGGGATCAAGGATGAAGAATATATTCCAGACCTCATCACTATCTATGGGTTTGACAATCATGGTCAAACGGCCAAGGGCAAGATATTCCTGGAGGTGTTCATTAATTATTCAGTGCATTCAGTGCTTTTTCATGTGGTTAACGTACTACCAACCTACAACTTGCTGCTCGGAAGGACATGGATTCACAACGCTAATGCAGTGCCTTCTACCCTCCATCAATGCGTGAAGTGGTCAAAAGGTGGAATGATTACCACAATACTGGGAGAAGACCCAGAAGAAAGGCTCCCGCAGCCCATGATTCCCCGGCCATCATTCAATGCAGATATTCCCAGCATCAGGGAAAGTGAAGAGATCAACCTCGGGGAGAATCGAGAAATAATTCAGGCACCATCAGAGCCATCTCTGCACACAGTAGCCACGACACGATGGAAAGGTCCTCAATTCTTCAAGGTTGGAGGTCGAATCGACTACAGCACCATTAAGGATCATCCCTTGTTTCCTCAATTCATGAAGTCAAGAAAGGGATTTGATTTACTCCTGAAGCATGGCTATCAACCCTTCAAGGGACTCGGCAAGAATGAAGATGGCCGCATCGAGCCAATGATCCAGAAACATCGTCCCCACAGGGCAGGATTGGGGTTCTCCGGAGGAAGCTCATCAAGGAAGACTGTTTTTGTCAAAGGGGCACAATGAAGACCATTTGTTATTTCCTTTCTATTCTTTTCCAAATAAATGTCTCATTTTACCAATGTCATTGATCAATTCAATCAATAAAATTCCAAGTTTCTTTGTCTATCCGAATGCCATCTACTCCCTTTTTGTCTGTCTCATCATTTTATAATTCAATGCCATTTTATGTATGGTTCTCTTCAAATGATTGCTTGTCTTACTATAGGCCAATTTGTCTGAACCAAATTTCTTCTCCAAAATTTCAGAATGACTTCTCGGACAATCAAGAAGCTCGTTCTCAATCCCAAGGCCTTTCAGAAGCCGACAACAATTCACAGAATCAAAGCAAGCACCGAAAATGACAAGAATGCAAAGCAGTCAGATGATTGTGCAGAATATGATCAGTCTCTTCAGGAATTACCGGAGTTCGCCGCAGTTCAGAAGCGGGACGAACCATCTCCTCTAGTACAAGATCCAACTGAAGGTGTCAATATCGGTTCAGAGGAAGATCCAAAAATTCTCCAGATCGGAACCAGTCTGAGTCCGAAAGAAAAGAAAAGGCTTACAGATTTTCTCAAGCGGCATGAAGAAGTGTTCGCATGGACGTATGAAGACATGCCAGGCTTAGACCCCAAATTAGTCGAACACCGTCTTGTCTTAAAGCCGGATGCTAAACCAGTTAAGCAGAAGCTGAGAAAAATGGATCCCAGAATAGAACAACAAGTCAAGGAAGGACTTGAAGATCTGCTCAAAGCAGGATTTATTCGAGCTATTGACTACCCAGATTGGTGTAAACACCCCAAATTTTCCACATCCATTCTCAAATAACCCTCCTTGTGCAGTGCCAACCCTTTTAGGTCAGTGTAGGAGTCAAACCCTGAGTCAGTTTCAGAAAATCACCATTTTACCCATTTTTATTAGGAAAATTACCATTTTACCCCTAGGTCATCCCGGACCCCAGTCAGTCGGAGTCAACCAAGCTCATTGGTCAGTTCAAGACAGTTAGAATATCAGTCATCTCAAGCTCATCTGAGCTCACAATGAACAGACCATTTTCATTTCTGACCATTCTTGCCAAAATGGGATCATTTCTTCAAAAATGAGCTCATTTCTCACTTGAATCCAAGCCAATTGTCTCTAAGTCAGTCATTCTCAGTCAGTCATGTTCCCCAGAGTCTAACTTGAGCTCACCAGGAGTTCAAGTGCTCCAGTTTCAGTTCAAAACCATTTCCAAGTGTCTAGGAGCCCATTTTAGTCCATTTTAGCTCTTTCAGCTGAAATTGAGCTGAGTTCAGTCAATTGAGCTAGTGTTCAAGCATTGATTTTAGTTCATATCAGTATTACTGACCTTTGTTCTAGCTCAAACCCAGTTCAGGTTCGTAATTCACTTCACTCTAGTGATCATTCCGTACCATTTCTCTAAAAATGGCAGCTTTTCTTGAAAATTCAGTCGGAAAGGTCAGTTGAGTCAGTGCCTGGTCTGTTCATTTGAGTTCTGAAACTCTAAAACCCAGCTCAACCCATCTCACTTCAGTTCAATCCAGCTCGAACCCCAATTTTCAGTGTCACTCTGACCCAGTAGAGTCCCGAAAACCATTTCTTGAGCTATTTTGCAAATTTTATCAATTTTAATGCTTTTTAAACTGGTACAAGTGTCAATCGGGGTCTGACATCCAAAATTCTTTATTCAAGGTTAGCATTTCGCATAACATTTCATGTCATTTCTCATCATTTCATATCATTTCTCAGCATTTCATAACATTTCATCACATTTCATTTCATTTTTGAAGTCCAGAACTCTAGCTTTATAAATTTCAATCCAGATTGAGTTTTAAAAGTTTTCAAAAATCAATTTCAAACCTCGGGTTTCCAAAATTGACATTTTCACCCCGGGAGTCTAAATTTGGAAATATTTTCTCAAGAAAAATAATCTGGATTTCTTTCAAAATCAAATTTTCAAGTTTTACACTGGATTTTCTTCGCAACGAGCTATTAAACTTCAAAATCTGAGCTCGTTTCAAAAGCTGCCAAAAATAGCTCGTTTTGTTGGAAGCATTTTCTCGAGAAAAACAAAATGGATTTCTTTCAAAATTACATTTTTAAATTCTACATTGGATTTTCTTCGCAACGAGCTATTAAACTTCAAAATCTGAGCTCGTTTCAAAAACTGCCAAAAATAGCTCGTTTTGTTGAAAGCATTTTCTCGAGAAAAACAAAATGGATTTCTTTCAAAATTACATTTTTAAATTCTACATTGGATTTGCTTCGCAACGGGGTATTGAACTTCAAAATCCAAGCTCGTTTCAAAAACTACCAAAAATAGCTCATTTTTTTGAAAATATTTTCTCGAGAAAAACAATCTGGATTTCTTTCAAAATCAAATTTTTAAATTCTACACTAGATTTGCTTCGCGATGGGGTATTGAACTTCAAAATCCGAGCTCGTTTTAAAAACTGCCAAAAATAGCTCGTTTTGCGTAGAAATTTTCTGAAAAGACTATTTTACCCCTCTAATCTTCAAAATGAATTTCAAAATTGAAATTTGGACCCACTCTGAGATGGCCCATTCATTTACATTTCTGTTTTATTAAAAAAAAAACAAAAAAAAAAGAATTTTTTTATTTGTTTGTTTTGTTTTTATTAATTTTTATTTATTTATTTTATTTTAGAGAGGTGGGACCCACAAGATGGTCACCCAAACCTCCAGCCCCTCTTTTCTTCTTCTTTCCTTTCTTCCCTTTTCTTTCCCTTTCTTCTTTTTCTTTTCTCTTTTCTTTCTTTTTCCCTTCTTCTTCCTCTTTCCTTTTCTTTTTCTTCTTCCCTTCTTTCTTTCCCCTTTCTTCCTTACCTCCTTTCCATCTTTTTCAAAGGGAGAAGGCTACAGCCAATTCACGTCTCTCTCTCTCTCTCTATTCTTCCCACCTTGGCTGCTCCAGCCACAACACCCTTTCTCCTTCATCACAGCCTTCTTTGGTGGCAGCAAGAGCCCATCCAGCCAGCAGCATAGAAGCTCCACCACAGCAACTCTCCTCTTGGCTGCAACTTCCAGCCATTGATGCCATCGCCAAGCTCCATCTCCAGCAAGCTTCAACATCTACCAACGTCAAGGCAGCCTCCTTCATCCCATTGATCCCGCAGCTCCATCATCCAACCACCACCATTGATCCAGCTGGTGCAGCTATTCCAGCCACCTGCAGGCCTTCTTGCATCCAAAGCAGCCAGCCACTTCAACACTGCAGCCACCTCTTCCAAAGCAGCCAGCCACTTCAACACTGCAGCCACCTCTTCCAAGGGATGCCCAGCTGCTTCCCTACTTGCTCCAACCTTCATCGCTAATTGAAGCCTTAGTGAAGCTCCAGCCGAGCCTCCTCCTACGCCACACCATTGCAGCTCCTTTACCTTCAACTTCCCTCAAACAAGTGTAGCAGATCTACAACCTTCCTTCCATCATCACCACAGCCACTACTCATTTCACCAAGGTACCAAGGTAAGATCCATTCTTATGTTATTGAAGCTTTCATCAAATTTTGCTAATATCGGGTGATTGAAAGAGAATGTTAAAAGGCTATGTTCATGTGAATGCTGGGCAGTTAGTTCAAAAAAAAGAAAAGAAAATGAGTCTATAATGATGTGGGAGCTTCTTTCATGATTATAAGTGTTAGGAAGTAAGAAAAACACATACTGCATGTATATGGGCTAAGATAAAGAAAGATTCATCTAATAGATAGATTGAATCTTTTGTTTCATAAGCCAACATCAAGAAAATGAATCATGTCCCCCATTGAATTTCGTTTAGTCTTATATTTTATGAAATTTTTCAGTTTATTAGCCTTTTCATTCATGCCATATAGATTTCATTACTACTTAACTTAGAATGTTTAAATTGTCATTTTGGTATGAAATCCATGCACTATTTCACATGCATTTATTCATTAATAAATTTTGTAAATTGTATGGCTATTAGATCTATGTGTCTTTGATCTTTTGAAAAAAACCCAAGTCTAATCTGGTTTTGTAACTCCATTTAGAAAATCAAACTCTAAATCGGGTTTTCTGTCTCTCTGAGATTTCAATTTCTGCTTTAGCAGAAAAGAACCTCTGGCACCACCCTCATGGGAAATTCAAATCGTCCTCCAAAAATCATAGTAGATTCATCATTGAATCTATTAATGATCTGGAAATTTTGAGGTTTTTCCAGTCAGTTTTGATCTCTGTAAAAAATCGGATTTCTCAGACCCTTGGGAAAATCTCGATTTTCTTCTGTCAGGATATAGACAGATCTTAATGCACCGACTCCTCCAAATCTGTAGTCTGTCTGCAAAAACTTTAAACATGAAAGTTGTTCCTAACATAATTTCCTGTCATTTCCCAAAATTTGGAAATTTTTGGATCTGTTTCATTATTTTTCCCGGATTTTATCTTTCTGTCTAACAGATTCCAATGTCCAGAAATTCCAGAGATTTAGGTCTCTGATAGCAGTGTGTTCTTTTCCAAACCGTAACCCTAATCCCAATAGTGTCAAAAGATAAAATCTTTCTATATTTGTCAGGGACATTTTCCCACAATTTCAGCCATTTTCCCATCTGTCTGCCATTTTTCCCACATTTTCTACCGAAACCTATCTGTTTCCTTCATTTACTAGAGTCGCCGAATTCCGATCCGACTTGCCGGAGTGGTACAGCTCCGACCATAGGTCAAAACCAGAAAGTGTAAAAGGCAAAAATCTTTGCCTTACTGTCCTCTATCATCCCATAAAAGTTTGGAAATTTTAATGGAAGTTTGATATCCTAAATCCCCTTTAGAATCAATATTTTAGGCAAAAATCATGAAATTTAGGGTTTTTATTTGAATTTCCATATTTAAAAATACAAAAAACATTCTGTTTTTAGGGTTATTTTAGGTGTCCATGCCAAATTTGGTTTAATTCCAAGTTCATTTGCTCTATGTGTTAGTTTATCTTTAAATTCAGAAGCGAAAATCAAGCGAAATCAGGTTAAATTCGATATTTTATGATATTTTCGCCATTTTAGGGTTTTTATCATGTACATAAGCATGTAGATTCATATTAGGGTTAATTTCAATCTCATTTTCATTTCATATTTTTCAATTTTGCAAAATTTATTTCAGAAAACCCTGGTTTCAAGGCCATAGTCTTGTTATCGGGGGTATTTTGGTCATTTTGACCTAAATTTCGAAATTTCAATTTCTAATTCTCTAAAATTTCATGCATATCATCATATTTCATCATATTATGTTTGATTTATTTCATTTGATTTTCAAATTTCCAAAATTTACAAAAAATTCTTTCAAAAAACCCTGATTTCAAGGTCATCAGGGGTATTTTGGTCATTTTGACCCCAATTTCGAATTTTCAAGTTTATTTTCGAAATTTATTCATTATTCATCATGTTTATATCAAAGGGGGTATGATTTTGGGTTTATATCTTAATAATATCCGATAATTTCCCATATTTTCGGATAAATTCAGAAAAACCTACATTTTTGTGCTAACCTTGTTTTCTAGTTTTGCAGGAATATTCAAGAAGAAGATTTTATTTTCTTATTTTATTTCAATTCAATGTAACATCAAATGTAATAATTTGGAATAAGAGTTACATTTCTGCTTAGAATAGGGCTGCATTGCATATAGTTTAATTTATGCAAATTTTAATATGTGATGTATGATTCATGCACATTATTTCAAATCCACTATGGTTTACACGAATGGCACGTGCACAAGCTTTTATGGAGTTTATAAACTCGGTGGGATTCGTATTTATGGCCATAGTCAGAATACGAAGAAAACCAAGATTTATGATCTTCATATTAGCCACATTCAGCCTACACACTTAGGCTAACTTCAAAAATGCACTGCATTTTTCAAAACTTTAAAAGGATTTCTCAATTTCTTAATTGAAATTCCCTTTTCAAATTCATATTCATTCATTCATATCATTCAAATTGTATTATTCTCAAATTCATTTTCCAATTTCAATTTCAAAAAATTCAATTTTCTCAAGAATTTCCAAGTCTTTGTCAGGATCTGATTTTCTCAAAATCCTAAGTTTTCAAATGACATTTCAAAGCATTTCCCAAGTTCAAATCAAGATTTTCCTATGTTTTCAAATTCTCAAATTTCAAAATCCCAAGTTTTCAGAAATCGATTTTCTCATATTTTCCAATTTTCCTGAGAATTCATTTTCCATTTCAAAAGTCATTTTCCAATAAATTTCTTAGATTTTCTCAAGATTCTCAAATCCATTTTCTCATAAAAGCAATTCCAAGTTTTCAATCTCAAAACCAATTTTCTCAGTTTTTCAAGCTTTCCTGAGAAATCACTTTTCAATGCAAATTTCTGATTTCCAATGAAATTCAATGATTTTCCCAAAAACTCCAATTTCAAGCACTTTTCCAATCATTTTTCCAAATGCATTTCAATTTTCCAAAGCAAACATCATAGTTTCTCAAACTTGCATTTTTTAAAAATTTCATAGCACAAGCCTGATTCTTTGTGCATTCTAGGAAAAATAGAGCATAATTTAGCTATTTGAGTCAAATTAAAGCACGTAATTGATCCTTGGTTCAATTACCCCTGGTAAAGGCGCCAGGAACGGTTGAACCTCATACCGACAGGCGGATCCCATTCCACGGAATTTTCCCGTAAATTTTAAAAACGGAGGCGAGTAATTTTTAAAACCAATTTCAAAACTTTGGTCGAGTTTGACTCGCGAAATTCGTTTCTCTCTCGCAAGGGAGGGGAAAAATTTTGCGATGATAACAGGTTTGGCGACCATGATGGGACCTGTCTTCGCCTGATCAATATTGTGCTTTAACTTAGCTCATTTATCAAAATTATGTTCTATGAAATGCCAGCATTAATTCCTGATATCATGTGAACCTAGGAGCCTAGACTTAAACCCAGCTGACATGGATTGCATGTAGACTAGGCATGGTTTGGTAGGACCATATTGAGGAGAATTGTGCATGCTCACTTAGACTTAGGTCTGAAATACAACACTCCTCAATCTAGGACTGGTATGAAAACAATGTTTGCTTCTTCAAAAGTTTTCAAAATTCTATCTCTTTAGGACTTAGAGCCCTCTGTTTGCCTGCATGTGATCATATTTCAAAAACCACCCCACCTATGTCTACCCGGTCTTCACGTTGCTGGGCTCTCTTCCAGAACCATAGTTCGGGACAGAGCCTCACAACTGGGCCACTTATTTGGGCTAACGCCCCCCTGCCACATACCAAGGGCCATAGTCCAACGTATATCGGCAGACGCTCAAGGATGTTTGGAAAATACAAGCCTAGACCCGAAGATGAGTTTTATGCCACGTACATCGAGCCTCAGCTCGAGTATATCGGCATAGCATGATTGGACACAGTTGATCTGAGCCTAGAGTCAGGATTAGGGTCCTAAAGCTCTTTCAAAATCAATGCATTTAGAGTTGGCTTCTTAGGGATTGTTGTATGTGCATAATTGTTTGTGATTGAATATATGATATTCATTTTCGCCTTATTTTCTCATATTTTCCCCAATTTTTCCAAAATACCGAACAATTTTTCAAAATACCTCATTTTTTTATCTTTTATGAAATATCTTTTTTTTCTCAAAAACCCTGGACGATTTTTCTAAATTATCCACCTTTTCTTCAAAACTCCAGAAGATTTTCCATTCTTTCGTTCCTCTGGACTTCGAATTTCCAGCTTTCATTTTATCCTGCCTGCAATTTTCAAAATTCTTGTATTTTTCCAAAGTCTAATTCTAGTCTTCTTGTCCCTAAGTCCAATGGCATCTAGTCAGCTCGATTCTATTTTTCCTGAGGGTCACATCTCCTACGAGGTGCGACAAAGTCTTCCTGAGCATCGATCTCTTAGCACCGGACCCTTCTTCCCCCGGTGGTACTATGTCTGGTTCAAAAACTTCTCTCGTATGTTTCCGGACCACTTGAGCGATTGCGGGTTAGAACTGGCATCTGCAGTGGAAAAGTTGACAGTCAACAGCAATCTGATTCATGCACTGGCAGAGCGGTGAAATCCGCGCACTTGCACGTTCTGGTTCCCGTGGGGCGAGATGACACTACTGATGGATGAATTTTCAGAGATTATGGGACTGCCTGAACCAGCCGGTCAGCCTGGAGATCCGTTAGAGCACCAGTTTCTGATCAATGTCAAGGGTCTGAACCCCAAAGATGTCGTAGCTCGCATGACAGGGCGCAAGTCTTGGCCACTGATTGGAGAAAATGAGAATGAGTACGTGAGCCTGATCGAGATCTATCAACAGTACGAGGCATTTGCAGAAGTCAGCTCATTATCTAGAACAACTCGAGAAAGAAATTAGCATGCGATGGTTCTGTGCACTGAAGGGCTCGCCTTCTTCCCAAATATACATATGTGTATGGCAAGCAGTTCAAGCTACTTGGCCCATTTTTCTGTACCTACTACTATCCAGAGTGATGTGTCAGGCAATTTTCTCAGAGACAAAAGCGCGTAGAAGCTCGGCTACTATCAGGGGTTATGCTAGAGTTCAACCTTGTATCAGTGCAGTGGTCTGGAACATACCATTCTGCCAGATATGACTGAGATTATTTCATCATTCTCACTCTTTTCTCGGGTCCTCGTGTCTTTGCTGATCATTAAGAGTGGTGGCAGACTGTCTATATGCTCCCTCTTTCTCAAGTTTATTATTAATACAAGCATGTTTTCCCTTCAATGAATAAAAATCTTTCAAATTCTTCATTCTTGGTTTGACGACCTCGCCTAGGTGACAAGGCATATTTGCAGTTGTTCGTTCTTCTTGCAAAGAATGACAACATAATTGTCGTGACTCCAGCGGCGACCCAATCCCTAGTAATGGGATGTTCTTCCAATTGTCTACCAAATTCTCATCAAATATTTTTTCTATATTCATTTCTATCTTGAATCTTCATCATCGAAATTTAATCATCCATTCTGTAGAGAGCATCAGTATTCCCAAGTGGTTCAGATCAAATCAAGCAAGAAGACACCACTGTATCAGGGCATCAGTGATTTTAGAAGCAGACAAGAAGAAATGGATTCTCCAAGATCTGCCAGAAGACAGAGTCTGAATGATAGAGATGACATTGATCCTGCTACATATCAGATGTTCAAGAAAATGATGATTAGGATGATGTCTGAGCAGGCTGAAGACAGTCTCAGAAAGGCTCCCATCAAGGAGAAGACATTTGTCTCTTTCTCTTAGAATACCACTCGACAAGAGCAACAAGTGATTCGGCACGCGCCTGCCCAATATTTTATTCTCGCTGATGTCCTCTATCATCGTGGATTCAGTTCTAAATATGCCAGATGCCTAGATGAAGATGAAGCCAAAGAAGTCATGCGGGAGGTACACGAAGGCATTTGCGGTGATCGCGTCGACTACCAAACTCTTATCAAGCAAATCATCCGGGCATGATATTATTGGAAGACTATGTAGCAAGATTGCTACCATTTTGTGAAGAAGTGTGCTTTATGCCAGATACATGCACCTTCTATTCATGCGCCAGCAACATATTTGCGAATCGCCATCTCTCCATGGCCATTTTCTATGTGGGCTTTTGATGTTGTAGGCCCCATTACTCCTCTTGCTTCAAACAGCTACAAATATTTTCTTGCCGCAACAGAATATTTCACTAAATGGGTCGAAGCTATCACTTTGCGTATAATAGAAGGTCGACACATGGTCTTATTCATCCACAAGAATATTGTTGTTTCGGCATACCGCACGATATCGTGTCAGACAATGAGAGTCATTTCAAGAATAAGAGAATGAGGACATTTGATTTAAAGTTCAGAATTCAGCATCGTTTCTCTGCTTCTTATTATCCTCAAAGGAATGGTCAGGCAGAGGCCACCAATAAGATTCTGATTCGAATCCTGGAGCGAACCTTGGAAACAGGCCATAATTGGCATGAGAAGATCCATGATGCATTATGGGCATACAGAACCACCATTTGTACTCCAACTAATGCTACTCCGTCAGAACTTGTCTACGGAACTGAAGTAGTACTGCCTCTACATGTTCAGAAACTTGCCTTGAAGTTCGCATCACTGCTGGAGTTATCGCTTGATCAATATCAACAACAGCGGCTGGTACAACTTGATTTGCTCAATGAAAGAAGACTCAGAGCAGTAGAGCATGCTCAATCATATCGTCAGAGGATAGCCAGGCAATATGCAAAATTTGTCATTCAAAGGAAATTCTGAGTCAATGATCTAGTGATCAGATCAACGACCTATCTCAAGCACCGCCCGGGTGGCAAATGGTCATCGAATTGGGAAGGGCCCTATATTGTCGAGGAAGCATTACCTCACAATTCATATCTGCTCATCAATGCTGATGGTGTGGAATTATCAGACCCCATCAATGCTCAACATTTGGAAATTTTCTATACTTAAATCCTCTATTCCATCATTTGTAATTCCTCAATATATTTTCTTCAATATTGGTCAAATTTTTCTTTCCGAGTTACACTGGGGCATTATTTTGAAAATTTGTCTTCAAATATCCTGTATGCAGGCAGGATACACAAATCTCTCATTTTGCATACATGTGCATTCATTTACATCATTTTGCATACATTTGCATTCATTTACATTTACATGCATTCATTTTCATCCATTTACATTCATTTGCATCAAATTCATTTTCCCTTCAGGTTAAGGGATAAACCTGAACTTCCCCTTCAGGTTAAGGGATAAACCTGAACTTCCCCTTCAGGTTAAGGGATAAATCCTGAGACCCCGACAGTTGTCCAAGTCGTCGTGAGGGTGAAGACTGAAAATCTTCTATCAAAATCAATTAGTAAATTCTCAAAAATCCAGTGTTCGTGCTGGAAAGATTTTCAAAATCTAGGGTTTGTGCTGGTAAAAATTTTCTAAATCCAGTGTTCGTGCTGGTAAATTTTCAAAAATCCAGTGTTCGTGCTGGTAAGATTTTCAAAATCCAAGGTTCGTGCTGGTAAATTCTTCTAAATCCAGTGCTCGTATTGGTAATCTCTCAAAATCCAGTGCTCGTATTGGTAATCTCTCAAAATCCAGTGCTCGTATTGGTAATCTCGCAAAATCCAGCGCTCGTACTGGTAATCTTCCAAAACCCAGTATTCGTACTGGTAATCTTTCAAAACATAATGCTTGTACTGGTACGTTTTCAAAATCCAGTGCTCGTACTGGTACCCTTTAAAAATCTAACACTTGTGTTGGTGTCTTGCCCATTGGTCGCGTTATTCGATCTCTTAGGTGCAGTCTTCACGCTGACCTTTCATCAGAATTCAAGTTCAATATTAATTATGTCAATGTCGACCTTCGGGTCATCCAATTTCTATCCCCGTTCAGGATAAGGGGATAATCCTGAAACCGTTCATAGAAGCAATCCAAGTCTATATAATAGTCCTCATTCTTCATTGAACGGATAGTGTTCCAAGTGAACTGATAGTCGTTCTTCATTGAACTGATAGTGTTCCAAATGAACCAATGTCGTTCGTAGGCTGAATACCTATCGAACCCATGTCGTTCCTAGTGAACCAATGTCGTTCTCAATTGAACCAATGTTGTTCGTAGGCTGAATACCTATCGAACCCATGTCGTTCCTAGTGAACCAATGTCGTTCTTAATTGAACCAATGTCGTTCGTAGGCTGAATACCTATCGAACCCATGTCGTTCCTAGTGAACCAATGTCGTTCTCAATTGAACCAATGTTGTTCGTAGGCTGAATACCTATCGAACCCATGTTGTTCCTAGTGAACCAATGTCGTTCTTAATTGAACCAATGTCGTTCGTAGGCTGAATACCTATCGAACCCATGTCGTTCCTAGTGAACCAATGTCGTTCTCAATTGAACCAATGTTGTTCGTAGGCTGAATACCTATCGAACCCATGTTGTTCCTAGTGAACCAATGTCGTTCTCAATTGAACCAATGTCGTTCTTAGGCTGAATCCCTATCGAACCCATGTCGTTCCTAGTGAACCAATGTCGTTCCTAGTGAACCAATGTCGTTCTCAATTGAACCAATGTCGTTCTCAATTGAACCAATGTCGTTCTTAGGCTGAATCCCTATAGAACCCATGTCATTTTCAGTAAACCAATTCACAATTTCGACCTTTTTAGCCAATCAATTTCCAATTTCCAATTTCCAATTTCTAATTTCCAATTTCCAATTTCCAATTATCAATTTCCAATTTCCAATTTCCAATTTCCAATTTCCAATTTCAAATATCAAATTTCAAAATTCCAATTTCCAAAATTTGACTCTTTTGGTCATCCAATACCAATTCCAATAAATTTCTCTTGCGAGAGACCCTTTTTATAGGGAGAGTTCGAGGGAGCTCGTTCTTTTCGCATGCTATCCAATTTGTTCACCTAGCCCCTTTTCAGGGAGAGTTTGAAGGGACTCGTGTCTATGTGAACCGTTTGCAAAACAAATTTCCAATTTCATACAAGGAACCCTTAATTCAGGGAGAGCTTCGACGGAAGCTCGCTTTCCTTGTGACCGCAATTTCAAACTAGGCCATTTCATCATGAAGGACCCTCTTTTCAGGGAGAGTGTGATGGACTCGTTCCTTCATGACCAATTCACCGACCTCATCATTACCGGCCCCCTTTCCATAAGAGAAGCCTAATGTTAGGAAGTTTTGACGAAAGCTTAATTTCTCTTCGAAAGTTCGTTTTGCAAACACCTCCTCTTCAGGGAAGAGAGGAGTAATTTCTATTTTCAATGTCTGAATCTTCTTCTTTGGGGAAAGGAGAAGAAATTTTTTGTCATGGATGTGTTACGTTGTGCTTCAAATACTCGCTTCCACAAAGGATTTCAAGAAAATCTTGCCAATTTGTCATTAAATATTTGTTGATTTCAAAATTGTTATTGCACAAAAACATTACCTCAGAATACCTTCAGTATTATTTCTGAAAGGTCAAAGCTTTCGTGAAAAAGGATTCAAAATTCAAATTCTTTCTATTAGCCGACCAAAAGGATGAAGAATAAATCCTCGATATGGCCAGCAAAGGAAATTCAATGTTGTTGCAAAGCCATAAGTGATCGGTATTGATCGCAGTCAATGGCACATTTTTAAAGATCATTCTTGGAAAATAAAGCAGTCAAAATATCCTTGGTGATACAGAAAAATCCATTAAATCCCTATATCTCCTCAATCACCTAAGCTGCAATTAAATATCTGCAAAAGGGATCTCTCAATTGTCGTCAAGATGAAGGCGAATTAGGCGAGTAGACCCCCGGGGCCAAAGAAGATTTGAATCATCTCCAAGATGACGGAGTTTGTGACGGATCCTTCTAGGGAAAGTTCAGAGCACCGTCAAGATGAAGGCGACTGCGATGAGCCTTCCGACAAACCCTAAAGGATATTTAATTTCTGCTATCATCAAGAGATTTCCAACCAAAGAGCCAATAACCGTCAATATAATCCCTGAGAGAAAAGAAGGATCAGAGCATCTCTGAGATGAAGGAGTTTGTGACGTACCCTTCTAAAAAAAAAAAAAAGAGAGAAAAGTCAAGACATCTCCAAAATGAAGGATGATGTAATCTCCAAAAACCCAAGAGAGCTCTAATTCTGCCAAAAAAAAAAAGTAGGCAGAAAGATCGTCATGAGAAAGAATTCCAGGATATCAGACTGCCAAATCTGCCAAAGAATCCTCTTTAAATTTTGTGAAATTCTATTATCAATATTCTTTCACAAATTGCTTTCACAATATCAAGAATACTCTCTTTTCTGCTCATATCAGGGAAATTGATAGCTTCCTTGAAAGAAAGCCAATTGCAAGCAATTTGAATTCGAATCTTGATTTTACGAAGTTAAGCCCAATCAGAGATAATACTTCAGGTAGAAAAGAGGGAATATTTTCAAAGCAATGTGCATCACTTTCAATTATTTCGAATCAACAATAATTTTCAACATTTTGACAATATTTTCTAGCTATCCTGGCGTGAAGCGAGAGCTTGAGGTTCATCTTTGGCGCATCCCGACATCAGTTGTTATCCCTTTTAAGGACTTGATAATGGGAGTTTTCAAGATTCCTTCCCTTCTGTTGGTATAATCTGAGCGCATGGGCTCTTAGATTTGCACACTTCCCTGTGTCCCCACTGTCCCACCATAGACAGTCCAATTTTGGCTTGAGGTTAAGCCACCAATTCCAGCAAAAGGTCACCAATTTCAAAAGTTATTTAGTCTCAGCAATGAGGCACCCAAAATCAAACCCCTTTTCAAGCTTTAGGGACCCCAATTTCATCCTTTTGCAAAACCCCTATCGGATTCATTGTGCGGAAATCCGAAGGTTCCATCATGGTTTCTTCCTTCGAGGATTCTATTCATTTTTCTTTCCAATCAGGATAAGGGTACAAACCTGAGCCTCCTTTGATGAGGTATTTCATTTTCTGCCCAATCAGGATAAGGGTACAAACCTGAGTCTCCTTTGATGAGGTATTTCATTTTCCGCCCAATCAGGATAAGGGTACAAACCTGAGCCTCCTTTGATGAGGTATTTCATTTCCCGGTCAGGTTAAGGGTACAAACCTGAGCCTCATTTTAATGAGGTATTTCATTTCCCGGTCAGGTTAAGGGTACAAACCTGAGCCTCATTCTGATGAGGTATTTTATTTCCCTGTCAGGTTAAGGGTACAAACCTGAGCCTCATTCTGATGAGGTATTTCATTCCCCGGTCAGGTTAAGGGTCAAACCTGAGCTTCGTTTCTACACGAGGAATTTTCCGTCCCATCCAGGTTAAGGGCAAAACCTGAATCTCACTTCTTTTGAGGTAAAATTTTTCTTATTTATTCTCCATTTCATATCTACCATTTTCATCAGGGCTAATATTTTCATATCCAGTCAGATCCTTCTAACTGGGGCATTTTTATAGCCCAAATTTGGTGTGTTTTCTTTGCCACTAAGCTCGTCTTCAAGCTGGCTTAGTAGCAAAGAGGGGCATCTGTAAACACCCCAAATTTTCCACATCCATTCTCAAATAACCCTCCTTGTGCAGTGCCAACCCTGTTAGGTCAGTGTAGGAGTCAAACCCTGAGTCAGTTTCAGAAAATCACCATTTTACCCATTTTTATTAGGAAAATTACCATTTTACCCCTAGGTCATCCCGGACCCCAGTCAGTCGGAGTCAACCAAGCTCATTGGTCAGTTCAAGACAGTTAGAATATCAGTCATCTCAAGCTCATCTGAGCTCACAATGAACAGACCATTTTCATTTCTGACCATTCCTGCCAAAATGGGATCATTTCTTCAAAAATGAGCTCATTTCTCACTTGAATCCAAGCCAATTGTCTCTAAGTCAGTCATTCTCAGTCAGTCATGTTCCCCAGAGTCTAACTTGAGCTCACCAAGAGTTCAAGTGCTCCAGTTTCAGTTCAAAACCATTTCCAAGTGTCTAGGAGCCCATTTTAGTCCATTTTAGCTCTTTCAGCTGAAATTGAGCTGAGTTCAGTCAATTGAGCTAGTGTCCAAGCTTTGATTTTAGTTCATATCAGTATTACTGACCTTTGTTCTAGCTCAAACCCAGTTCAGGTTCGTAATTCACTTCACTCTAGTGATCATTCCGTACCATTTCTCTAAAAATGGCAGCTTTTCTTGAAAATTCAGTCGGAAAGGTCAGTTGAGTCAGTGCCTGGTCTGTTCATTTGAGTTCTGAAACTCTAAAACCCAGCTCAATCCATCTCACTTCAGTTCAATCCAGCTCGAACCCCAATTTTCAGTGTCACTCTGACCTAGTAGAGTCCCGAAAACCATTTCTTGAGCTATTTTGCAAATTTTATCAATTTTAATGCTTTTTAAACTGGTACAAGTGTCAATCGGGGTCTGACATCCAAAATTCTTTATTCAAGGTTAGCATTTCGCATAACATTTCATGTCATTTCTCATCATTTCATATCATTTCTCAGCATTTCATAACATTTCATCACATTTCATTTCATTTTTGAAGTCCAGAACTCTAGCTTTATAAATTTCAATCCAGATTGAGTTTTAAAAGTTTTCAAAAATCAATTTCAAACCTCGGGTTTCCAAAATTGACATTTTCACCCCGGGAGTCTAAATTTGGAAATATTTTCTCAAGAAAAATAATCTGGATTTCTTTCAAAATCAAATTTTCAAGTTTTACACTGGATTTTCTTCGCAACGAGCTATTAAACTTCAAAATCTGAGCTCGTTTCAAAAGCTGCCAAAAATAGCTCGTTTTGTTGGAAGCATTTTCTCGAGAAAAACAAAATGGATTTCTTTCAAAATTATATTTTTAAATTCTACATTGGATTTTCTTCGCAACGAGCTATTAAACTTCAAAATCTGAGCTCGTTTCAAAAACTGTCAAAAATAGCTCGTTTTGTTGGAAGCATTTTCTCGAGAAAAACAAAATGGATTTCTTTCAAAATTACATTTTTAAATTCTACATTGGATTTGCTTCGCAACGGGGTATTGAACTTCAAAATCCAAGCTCGTTTCAAAAACTACCAAAAATAGCTCATTTTTTTGAAAATATTTTCTCGAGAAAAACAATCTGGATTTCTTTCAAAATCAAAATTTTAAATTCTACACTAGATTTGCTTCGCGATGGGGTATTGAACTTCAAAATCCGAGCTCGTTTTAAAAACTGCCAAAAATAGCTCGTTTCGCGTAGAAATTTTCTGAAAAGACTATTTTACCCCTCTAATCTTCAAAATGAATTTCAAAATTGAAATTTGGACCCGCTCTGAGATGGCCCATTCATTTACATTTCTGTTTTATTAAAAAAAAAACAAAAAAAAAAGAAATTTTTTATTTGTTTGTTTTGTTTTTATTAATTTTTATTTATTTATTTTATTTTAGAGAGGTGGGACCCACAAGATGGTCACCTAAACCTCCAGCCCCTCTTTTCTTCTTCTTTCCTTTCTTCCCTTTTCTTTCCCTTTCTTCTTTTTCTTTTCTCTTTTCTTTCTTTTTCCCTTCTTCTTCCTCTTTCCTTTTCTTTTTCTTCTTCCCTTCTTTCTTTCCCCTTTCTTCCTTACCTCCTTTCCATCTTTTTCAAAGGGAGAAGGCTACAGCCAATTCACGTAGGCTGTTTCATGAAACAATATTAGAAACTTAGGTTTTGATTTTTATCAAAACCTAAGTTGTCATAAGAAAAAAAAGGGATCCATACGGCTGGCTGAATTCTCTCTCTCTCTCTCTCTCTATTCTTCCCACCTTGGCTGCTCCAGCCACAACACCCTTTCTCCTTCATCACAGCCTTCTTTGGTGGCAGCAAGAGCCCATCCAACCAGCAGCATAGAAGCTCCACCACAGCAACTCTCCTCTTGGCTGCAACTTCCAGCCATTGATGCCATCGCCAAGCTCCATCTCCAGCAAGCTTCAACATCTACCAACGTCAAGGCAGCCTCCTTCATCCCATTGATCCCGCAGCTCCATCATCCAACCACCACCATTGATCCAGCTGGTGCAGCTATTCCAGCCACCTGCAGGCCTTCTTGCATCCAAAGCAGCCAGCCACTTCAACACTGCAGCCACCTCTTCCAAAGCAGCCAGCCACTTCAACACTGCAGCCACCTCTTCCAAGGGATGCCCAGCTGCTTCCCTACTTGCTCCAACCTTCATCGCTAATTGAAGCCTTAGTGAAGCTCCAGCCGAGCCTCCTCCTACGCCACACCATTGCAGCTCCTTTACCTTCAACTTCCCTCAAACAAGTGTAGCAGATCTACAACCTTCCTTCCATCATCACCACAGCCACTACTCATTTCACCAAGGTACCAAGGTAAGATCCATTCTTATGTTATTGAAGCTTTCATCAAATTTTGCTAATATCGGGTGATTGAAAGAGAATGTTAAAAGGCTATGTTCATGTGAATGCTGGGCAGTTAGTTCAAAAAAAAGAAAAGAAAATGAGTCTATAATGATGTGGGAGCTTCTTTCATGATTATAAGTGTTAGGAAGTAAGAAAAACACATACTGCATGTATATGGGCTAAGATAAAGAAAGATTCATCTAATCGATAGATTGAATCTTTTGTTTCATAAGCCAACATCAAGAAAATGAATCATGTCCCCCATTGAATTTCGTTTAGTCTTATATTTTATGAAATTTTTCAGTTTATTAGCCTTTTCATTCATGCCATATAGATTTCATTACTACTTAACTTAGAATGTTTAAATTGTCATTTTGGTATGAAATCCATGCACTATTTCACATGCATTTATTCATTAATAAATTTTGTAAATTGTATGGCTATTAGATCTATGTGTCTTTGATCTTCTGAAAAAAACCCAAGTCTAATCTGGTTTTGTAACTCCATTTAGAAAATCAAACTCTAAATTGGGTTTTCTGTCTCTCTGAGATTTCAATTTCTGCTTTAGCAGAAAAGAACCTCCGGCACCACCCTCATGGGAAATTCAAATCGTCCTCCAAAAATCATAGTAGATTCATCATTGAATCTACTAATGATCTGGAAATTTTGAGGTTTTTCCAGTCAGTTTTGATCTCTGTAAAAAATCGGATTTCTCAGACCCCTGGGAAAATCTCGATTTTCTTCTGTCAGGATATAGACAGATCTTAATGCACCGACTCCTCCAAATCTGTAGTCTGTCTGCAAAAACTTTAAACATGAAAGTTGTTCCTAACATAATTTCCTGTCATTTCCCAAAATTTGGAAATTTTTGGATCTGTTTCATTATTTTTCCCGGATTTTATCTTTCTGTCTAACAGATTCCAATGTCCAGAAATTCCAGAGATTTAGGTCTCTGATAGCAGCGTGTCCTTTTCCAAACCGTAACCCTAATCCCAATAGTGTCAAAAGATAAAATCTTCCTCTATTTGTCAGGGACATTTTCCCACAATTTCAGCCATTTTCCCATCTGTCTGCCATTTTTTCCACATTTTCTACCGAAACCTATCTGTTTCCTTCATTTACTAGAGTCGCCGGATTCCGATCCAACTTGCCGGAGTGGTACAGCTCCGACCATAGGTCAAAACCAGAAAGTGTAAAAGGGAAAAATCTTTGCCTTACTGTCCTCTGTCATCCCATAAAAGTTTGGAAATTTTAATGGAAGTTTGATATCCTAAATCCCCTTTAGAATCAATATTTTAGGCAAAAATCATGAAATTTAGGGTTTTTATTTGAATTTCCATATTTAAAAATACAAAAAAA
This sequence comes from Nuphar pumila, assembly GCF_984573655.1. NCBI lineage: Eukaryota > Viridiplantae > Streptophyta > Magnoliopsida > Nymphaeales > Nymphaeaceae > Nuphar > Nuphar pumila. The sequence goes on from NC_143260.1 coordinate 91,175,223, forward strand.
TTAGATTTTCGAGATTCATTCTGTTTTTAGGGTTATTTTAGGTGTCCATGCCAAATTTGGTTTAATTCCAAGTTCATTTGCTCTATGTTTTAGTTTATCTTTAAATTCAGAAGCGAAAATCAAGCGAAATCAGGTTAAATTCGATATTTTATGATATTTTCGCCATTTTAGGGTTTTTATCATGTACATAAGCATGTAGATTCATATTAGGGTTAATTTCAATCTCATTTTCATTTCATATTTTTCAATTTTGCAAAATTTATTTCAGAAAACCCTGGTTTCAAGGCCATAGTCTTGTTATCGGGGGTATTTTGGTCATTTTGACCTAAATTTCGAAATTTCAATTTCTAATTCTCTAAAATTTCATGCATATCATCATATTTCATCATATTATGTTTGATTTATTTCATTTGATTTTCAAATTTCCAAAATTACAAAAAATTCTTTCAAAAAACCCTGATTTCAAGGTCATCAGGGGTATTTTGGTCATTTTGACCCCAATTTCGAATTTTCAAGTTTATTTTCGAAATTTATTCATTATTCATCATGTTTATATCAAAGGGGGTATGATTTTGGGTTTATATCTTAATAATATCCGATAATTTCCCATATTTTCGGATAAATTCAGAAAAACCTACATTTTTGTGCTAACCTTGTTTTCTAGTTTTGCAGGAATATTCAAGAAGAAGATTTTATTTTCTTATTTTATTTCAATTCAATGTAACATCAAATGTAATAATTTGGAATAAGAGTTACATTTCTGCTTAGAATAGGGCTGCATTGCATATAGTTTAATTTATGCAAATTTTAATATGTGATGTATGATTCATGCACATTATTTCAAATCCACTATGGTTTACACGAATGGCACGTGCACAAGCTTTTATGGAGTTTATAAACTCGGTGGGATTCGTATTTATGGCCATAGTCAGAATACGAAGAAAACCAAGATTTATGATCTTCATATTAGCCACATTCAGCCTACACACTTAGGCTAACTTCAAAAATGCACTGCATTTTTCAAAACTTTAAAAGGATTTCTCAATTTCTTAATTGAAATTCCCTTTTCAAATTCATATTCATTCATTCATATCATTCAAATTGTATTATTCTCAAATTCATTTTCCAATTTCAATTTCAAAAAATTCAATTTTCTCAAGAATTTCCAAGTCTTTGTCAGGATCTGATTTTCTCAAAATCCTAAGTTTTCAAATGACATTTCAAAGCATTTCCCAAGTTCAAATCAAGATTTTCCTATGTTTTCAAATTCTCAAATTTCAAAATCCCAAGTTTTCAGAAATCGATTTTCTCATATTTTCCAATTTTCCTAAGAATTCATTTTCCATTTCAAAAGTCATTTTCCAATAAATTTCTTAGATTTTCTCAAGATTCTCAAATCCATTTTCTCATAAAAGCAATTCCAAGTTTCCAATCTCAAAACCAATTTTCTCAGTTTTTCAAGCTTTCCTGAGAAATCACTTTTCAATGCAAATTTCTGATTTCCAATGAAATTCAATGATTTTCCCAAAAACTCCAATTTCAAGCACTTTTCCAATCATTTTTCCAAATGCATTTCAATTTTCCAAAGCAAACATCATAGTTTCTCAAACTTGCATTTTTTAAAAATTTCATAGCACAAGCCTGATTCTTTGTGCATTCTAGGAAAAATAGAGCATAATTTAGCTATTTGAGTCAAATTAAAGCACGTAATTGATCCTTGGTTCAATTACCCCTAGTAAAGGCGCCAGGAACGGTTGAACCTCGTACCGACAGGCGGATCCCATTCCACGGAATTTTCCCGTAAATTTTAAAAACGGAGGCGAGTAATTTTTAAAACCAATTTCAAAACTTTGGTCGAGTTTGACTCGCGAAATTCGTTTCTCTCTCGCAAAGGAGGGTAAAATTTTTGCGATGATAACAATTGGTTAGCCAATATCGTCGTTGTCCCAAAGAAAAGTGGCAAAGTAAGGATCTGCATAGACTTCAGAGACCTCAATAAGGCAACTCCGAAGGATGACTATCCACTTCCAAGCATCGATCTTCTAGTCGATAGCACGGCAGGACATGCCATGTTCTCTTTCATGGACGGATATTCCGGCTACAATCAGATTAAGTTGGCCGCCCGCGACCAATCAAAAACTTCTTTTACTACGCCTTGGGGCACTTTCTGCTATACGGTTATGCCTTTTGGGCTCAAGAATGCTGGAGCAACATATCAACGGGCAATGGCTGTCATCTTTCATGATCAAATGCGCAAAATCATGGATGCGTATGTTGATGATATTCTTGTGAAATCTAAAGAGGAAGAAGATCACCTCCAAGCACTTGATCAAGTCTTTAAAAGACTTATTCTTTACAAGTTAAGGCTTAACCCGCAAAAGTGTGTCTTTGGAGTCGAATCAGGCAAACTGTTGGGTTTTTTGGTAAGCAAAAAGGGAATTGAAATTGACCCAGCCAAAGCAAAGGCTATCATTGATATGCCTCCCCCGAAGAATCTCAAAGAACTGCGTAGCCTTCAAGGACGTATGCAGTCAATCCGGCGATTCATTTCCAATTTGGCGATGAGATGCGAGCCCTTCAACCACTTACTCAGAAAAGGAGTTAAGTTCGAATGGGGACCAGAGTGCCAGCAATCGTTCGATCGAATCAAGAAGTATCTTCTTAATCCTCCCATCCTAAAGCCGCCAGAATTGGGAAAACCTCTTCTGTTATACATCTCAGTCAATCAAGTCGCATGCGGCGGATTCTTGGCACAATACAAAGAAGGCAGCCTGATAGAGCACGCCATTTATTACGTGAGTAAGACTTTCATAGATTATGAAAAGAGATACTCTCAAATAGAGAAGACCTGCCTAGCTCTGGTATGGATGTGTCAGAAGTTAAGACACTACCTGTTGGCATCAGAGGTCAAAATCCTGTCTAAACTCAATCCTCTCAAGTATATCTTAGAACAACCTTTTCTCTGCGGACGAGTCGCAAAATGGCAAGTCTTACTGATGCAGTATGACTTAGAATACGTCTCGCAACAATCAATCAAAGGCCAAGCAATTGCAGATCAATTGGCGGATTTTCCCCTGGGCGAAGAAGTGAAAGCCGAAGATGACTTCCCTGATGAGCAAATTTGCAATACCCAGCAATTTCCAGTCTGGAATTTATTTTTCGATGGTTCAAAGAATATGGCTGGAATAGGCATTGGAATTTTATTAATCACTCCAGAAAAGGAAATGATTCCATTTTCTCTCAAGCTAGACTTTCAATGCACTCACAACATGGCTGAATATGAAGCCCTGATTCAAGGTCTAAAGATTCTACTAGACTTCAATGTTAAGAGAGTGCATGCCTATGGCGACTCATTACTTGTTGTCAATCAAGTTCGAGCCGAATGGCAAGTCAAAGATCAGAAGCTATTTCCCTATCAGAAAATTGTTTCAGCTCTTATCAGCAAGTTTGAAGAATTCCACCTCTTCCATATCAAGAGAGATTTCAATCAAGTGGCCGATAGCCTAGCCAGTTTAGGCTCCATTATGGCGTTCAAGAATGGAGAATCTTGTCACTCTTTTGAAATTGGCAGACTTGACCAACCTGCCTTCATTCCAGCGGAACAGGTAAACCAGGCTGAGCAAGGGAAGAAGCCTTGGTATTACAACATCAAAACTTTCATAGAAACTGGCGAATTTCCTCCAGAACTCTCAAAGAAAGAGCAACGAGCAATCCAGCGTATGTCTACTCGATACTTCATTCTGGCAAATGTCCTCTATCGTCGTGGATTCAGTTCAGAGTATTCTAGATGTTTAGATGAAGACGAAGCCAAAGAAGTCGTGCGAGAAGCACACGAAGGCATCTGTGGTGGTCACGTTGGCTACCAAACCCTTGTCAAGCAAATCATAAGAGCAGGGTACTACTGGAAGACTATGCAACAAGACTGTTGTTATTATGTGAAGAAGTGTGTGCAATGTCAAATACATGCACCTTCTATCCATGCACCGGCAACTTATTTACAGTCTGTTATCTCTCCATGGCCATTCTCCATGTGGGCCTTCGATGTCGTAGGTCCCATCACTCCTTCAGCTTCAAATGGCCATAAATATTTCCTTGCCGCAACAGAATATTTCACCAAGTGGATAAAAGCCATCACTCTTCGCACAGTTGAAGGTCGACATGTGGTCTCTTTTATTCACAAGAACATCCTTTGCCGTTTCGGCATCCCGCATGACATTGTGTCAGACAATGGCAGTCATTTCAAAAATGAAAAGATGAAGACATTCTGCTCAAAATTCAAGATCTATCGCCATTTTTCCGCTCCATATTATCCTCAAGGGAATGGTCATGCAGAGGCCACCAACAAAATTTTAATTCGTATCTTGGAGCGAACTGTGGAAACAGGCCGTGACTGGCATGAGAAGATCCACGATGCACTATGGGCCTATCGGACCACCATTCGTACACCAACGAATGCTACTCCATCAGAACTGGTCTATGGAATAGAAGTAGTATTGCCGCTACATGTTCAGAAGCCCGCTTTGAAATTTGCTTCACTTCTGCAATTACCTCTTGATCAATACCAGCAGCAGCGACTAGTGCAACTAGAATTACTCGACGAGAGAAGGCTAAAAGCAGCAGAGCATGCTCAATCCTATCGTCAGAGAGTAGCCAGGCAATATGCGAAATCTATCATCGAAAGAAGATTCAAAGTCAATGATTTAGTACTTCGATCCACAGCTTATCTCAAGCATCGTCCTGGCGGCAAGTGGTCGCCAAATTGGGAAGGTCCCTATGTTGTCAAAGAAGCATTACCCCGCAACTCATATCGTCTCATCAATGCCGATGGAGTAGAATTGCCAGATCCTATTAATGCTCGACACTTGAAAAAGTTTTATAATTGAAACATTTATCCTTCTCTTGTAATCCTTTCTGTTTCCTTCAAATAATGATCCAACTTTCTTTCCCAGTTACACTGGGGCATTTTAAAATTTTGTTCTATATGCAGGCAGGATAAACAAATTCCTCATTTCATGCACATGTGCATTCATATGCATCAACTCATATTCATTTGCATTCAATTGCATTAATAACAATCCGGTCGGTATTGGGGATCTCAACAAACTGTCCCATCACAATTCCTAATGATCCAAAGATCATCGCCAATACTGAACCAAAACCCAGCGCTCGAACTGGTATTATTTTAAAATCCAGTACTCAAACTGGCACATTTTTAAAATCCCAAATTTTCAGAAAACCGAGTTCCGACTCGAGGTTTTTATTCAAGTCATTTTCCTTTGTTGATCCGGGTTCCGACTCGTGATCTCTCTACCTTATTCAAGCCTTGACTCGAACTCTTCATTTTCCTTTGTTGATCCGGGTTCCGACTCGTGATCTCTCTACTTTACTCGAGCCTTGACTCGAACTCTCCATTTTCCTTTGTTGATCCGGGTTCCGACTCGTGATCTCTCTAACTTATTCGAGCCTTGACTCGAACAAATCATTTTCCTTTGTTGATCCGGGTTCCGACTCGAGATCTCTTCGAGCTTGTCATTCTCTTTTGTTGATCCGGGTTCCGACTCGTGATCTCATTACCTTACTCGAACCCTGAATCGAGTTCTTCATTTTCTTTTGTTGATCCGGGTTCCGACTCGAGATCTCTTTATCTTATCCAAGCTCTAATTCGAGTCCTTCATTTTCCTTTGTTGATTCGGGTTCCGACTCGTGATCTCATTATCTTATTTGAGCTCTGATTCGAGCCTTCCATTTTCCTCTGTTGATTCAGGTTCCGACTCGTGATCTCTATATTTTATTCGAGCTCTGACTCGAACTCATCATTCTCCTTTATTGATCCAAGTCATTTCGATCATCAGGGTCTGTCAATTGCTCAAATTTGATATTTTGCCTTCCAAATTCCAATTTAAATCCTCAAATCAGGCAATTCTCCAATTTCGACCTCTGGGTCACCCGATTTCCAATTCTCAATTTCAATTACCAATTTCCAATTCTCGACCTGCGGGTCAATCAATTTCCAATTTTTGACCTTCGGGTCAATCAATTTCCAATTCTCGATCCTCGGGTCTATCAATTTCCAATTCTCGACCTTCGGTTCAACCAATTTCCAATTTTCGACCTTCGGGTCAATCAATTTCCAAATTTCGACCTTCGGGTCAATCAATTTCCAAACTTTGACCTTCATTTCTCAATTTCGACCTTTAGGTCACTCAATTCTCAATTTCGACTTTCGAGTCACACAATTTCGACCTTTTTGGTCAAATCAATTCTCAATTTTGACCTTCGGGTCACACAATTTCGACCTTTCGGTCAACCAATTCTCAATTTCGACCTTTTTGGTCAAATCAATTCTCAATTTTGACCTTCGGGTCACACAATTTCGACCTTTCGGTCAACCAATTCTCAATTTCGACCTTTTTGGTCAAATCAATTCTCAATTTCGACCATCAGGTCATCCAATTTCGACCTTCGGGTCATTCAATTTTCAGCAACCAATTTTCCAATTTTCAATTTCGACCTTCGGGTCAATCAATCTCAATATCCAATTTCAATCATTTTCTCTTGCGAGAGACCCTTTTAGGGAGAGTTCGAGGGAGCTCGTTCTTTTCGCATGCTATCCAATTCGTTCACTCAGCCCCTTTTCAGGGAGAGTTTGAAGGGACTCGCGTCTTTGTGAACCGTTTGCAAAACAATTTCCAATTTCACACAAGAAACCCTTTTTAAGGGAGAGGCTCGACGGAGACTCGCTTTTCTTGTGACCCCCCAATTTCATACTAGGCCATTTTTTTGCAGGGAGAGTGTGATGGACTCGTTCCTTTCATGACCCAATTTTCAGACCTCACTATTATCGGCCCCTTTCCATAAGAGAAGCCTAATATTAGGGAGCTTTGACGAAAGCTCAATTTCTCTTCGAAAGTTCATTTTGCAAACACCTCCTCTTCAGGGAAGAGAGGAGTATTTCCCATTTCTCATTCAGGTAAGGGCTAAGCCTGAGTCTCCCTTTTTGGAGAAAAAGAGAGGAGAATTTTCGTCACGGATGTATTGAGCCAGATTTCAAATACTCATTTTCACCAAGGATTTCAAGAAAATTTTGTCAAATTTGTCAATCAATTGTTGATTTCAGAATCTTTTATTGCACTAATCTCTATCTCAATTTACCTTCAGCATCACTTTCAAAAGAGTGAAGCTTTTGCGAAAAGAGATTCAAACTTCAAAATTTTTCTATTGGCCAACCAAAAGGATGAAGGATAAGTCCTCGATATGGCCAGAAAAGAAGATTCAATGTTATCGAAAAGTCGTGATCGATATTGATCGCAGTCAATGGCGCATCTTTAAAGGCTATCCTTGTAAAGACGAGGCAGTGGAAATATCCTGAGTGCTAGAAAAGAGAGAATTCACCCAAACCCTGTCTCCTCAAAATCACCTAAGCTGCAATTGAGTATCCGCAAAAGGGATCTCTCACCTGTCGTCAAGATGAAGGCGAATTAGGCGAGCAGACCCCCGGGGCCAAAGAAGATTCGAAACATCTCCAAGATGACGGGGTTTGTGACGGATCCTTCCAGGGAAAGTCCAAAGCACTGTCGAGATGAAGGCAGATGCGATGAACCTCTCGACAATCCCTAAAAGATATTTAATTTCAGCTATCAGCCAAAGATCTCCAAACCCATCGTCCAACAAGGATCGAAACATCTCCAAGTTGAAGGAGTTTGTGACGTACCCTTCCCAAAAGAAAGAAAGAGAGGAAAAAGAAAGAGATAAAAAGTCAGAACATCTCCAAAATAAAGGAGAATGTAGCAAAAAAAAACCCAGAGAGCCAAAAGAGCGCAGAAAGATTATCAAGAGAGAAGCTCTCAGGATATCAAACTGCCAAATTTATCAAGAATCCTCTTTAAATTTGTGAAATTCTATTATCAATACTCTTTCATCAATTGCTTTCATAACATCAAATTTTCTTTCCTACTCATATCAAGGAAATTGATAACTTCCTTGAAGAAGGTCAATTGTAAACAATTTGGGTTTTCAAGTCTCGATTCTACAAAGTGAACCTTGTGTGGAGGTAATGCTTTGGGTAGAAAAGAAAGAATATCTTTGCAACAATGTGCAACATTTTCAAAAACTATGAATCAACAACAAAATTCCCAACATGTTGACAATATTTTCTAGCTATCTTGACGTGAAGTGAGAGCTTGATGTCCCTTTTTGATACATCCTGACACCAATTTTAAATCCCTCCTAAGGACTTGATTCCTTCCCTTCTTTGAGAGCATGAACTCTCAGATTTGCACACTTCCCTGTGTCCCCACTGTCCCACCATAGACAGTCCCATTTCGGTTCGAGGTCGAACCACCAATTCTCGCAAAAGGCAAATTTCAAAAGCTGATCTTAGTCTCAGCAACGAGACGCCCAAAATCAATCCCTTTTCAAGCTTTAGGGACCCCATTTTCCTTCCTTTTGCAAAACCCCTGTCGGATTTACTGTGCAAAATCCGAAGGTTCCATCATGGTCTCTTCCTTCGAGGATTCCATTTCATTTTCCTCCCGATCAGGATAAGGGTACAAACCTGAGCCTCATTTGATGAGGTATTTCATTTTCCGCCCGATCAGGATAAGGGTACAAACCTGAGCCTCATTTGATGAGGTATTTCATTTTCTACCCGATCAGGATAAGGGTATAAACCTGAGCCTCAATCAAAGAGGTATTTCATTTTCCGCCCGATCAGGCTAAGGGTACAAACCTGAATCTCATGTCATGAGATATTCCATCCCCAATCAGGTCAAGGGTTAAAACCTGAGCTTCGTTCCATGCGAGGTATTTCTGTCCCATCCAGGTTAAGGGCGTAAACCTGAACTTCGCTCTCATAGAGCAAATCTTTCCTCTTTATTCTTCGCTTCATATCTACCATCTTCCTCGGGCTAATTTCTTCACACCCAGTCAGATCCTACTAACTGGAGCATTTTTTTATGTATAGCCCAAATTTGGTGTGTTTTTCTTTGCCACTAAGCTCGGCCATGAGCCGGCTTAGTAGCAAAGAGGGGCATCTGTAAACACCCCAAATTTTCACTCACCTCCCCTACATCTCCACCAAGCATCAACATCCAGCCTCTGAAATCGTTGGAGGGCAAAATGGTCATTTTCTAAGCCGGACCTTGCAAAAGTCCAAATTTCATCTGCAACTCTCAAAATTTCTCTAATTTTAACTCAGATGTTCAAAATTTTATGCCTGACAGGAGACAGACATCTCCAAGTCTTGATTCAAGATTGCATTTCATAAGACATGACATTGCATATCATTGCATGAGCATTTCAAATCACTGCACTGCACAGCATGTCATTTCGAGGTCCAGAACTCTTGATTTCAAAATTTTCAATCCATATTAGAATTTCAACTCTTTTCAAAATTGATTTCAAAACCCTGGGTCTTCAAAATTATTAGTTCTTCCCATTTTACCCCTAGGGCTCTGAATTTTAAAATATTTCCTCAGGAAAATGATCTGGATAGTTTTAATATGGATTTCAGCCACCTTATCTCAGATTTTGCCCTTTTGACAATTTCAAATATCTTCCTTTTACAAAATTGCCCTACAGGGGCCAACTCTTTCCAAAAATTTCTGTTTTACCAATTAGTCCAAATTTTTATGAAAATTCCAAAAAGAGGTTGTTGTTTTATCCTTATTTCAATAAAGAAGCAATGTGGGACCCACACTAAGGTGGTGTCACACAAGCTTTCCTTTTGAAAAATTTGAATTTTGAAAAACCCAAAAATATAGGAGCCTTGTCCCCCGGATTGGTGCCACTTGTCCTTTCTCTCTCCTCCCATTTCCACGCCAAGTGTCAGTGTGGGGCTACTTTCAGAAGCCGCCACATGTCATCTGCCATGTGTCACCCTATCCATCCTGCGCCATGTGTCATTCCCAAGATTACCAGGAGATGCCAAGTGTCGTAGGTTGTCCTGTCTAGAAAAAGTGGAGTTTGTCTCCTCTGAGGTGGCGCCACTTGAAGTGTGTCTCCTGCAGGGGACACGTGTCAACCCCTCCTTCCTTCTAGAAAAGTAGCCTGACACATGTCTCTTCCTACTTTTCTGAGAAAAGTAGGAGACATGTGTCACTCCTAAATTCCTACAAAAAAGGTAGGCATGTCTCCTCTGAGGTGGCGCCATCTGGGGTATCTCCTGCAGAGGACACGTGGCAAGCCCTCATTTCCTCAGAAAAGGCAAGTGCCATGTGTCATTTTCTGCTTTCTTCAGAAAAGCTAGAATTCAAATATTCAAAAATCCCCATAGGTGGCGAAAATCAAGAACTCCTACCTTTTTCATCCTGTCTGAGATGGCGCCACATGGCTTGGCCCTCCTTCTCTCCCCTCTGCCACATGTCATTCTCTGCTTCTTTCAGAAAAAGTAGAGGACACATGTCTTCTCCCTACCTCTTTCAGAAAAGTAGGAGACACATGTCACTCCTGGCTTTCTTCAGAAAAAGCAAACCATTCAAAATTTAAACAAGGCACTAGGTGGCGAAAATCCTGAGCTCTGATTTTTCCAGATGGCCTGAGATGGCGCCACATGTCCTTTCCCTCCTTTTCCTCCATCTTGCCACATGGCATTGTAGGAGCCACCCTGAGGTGGCGCCACATGTCCATCCTCCATTCCTCCAGGGCCAACCTCCATTTGAATTTCAAACTTCCCCCTGAGGTAGCGCCATTTGAGAAAGCCTCTCCAGACAGCTGACACTTGTCCGCCACATGTCCAGATCTCCTTTCTCCAGAAAAGGTAGAATTCAAATTCCTCTGAGGTGGCGCCTTCTGAGCCCACTGCTCTGACCTTCTGACATGTGTCAAACACCTTTTGAGGTGGCACCATTCTAGGACTCCACTTGGCTCCATTTTTATTTTTTATTTTATTTTTAATAAAGGTAGCCCACTATGAGGTGGCGCCACCTGAGGACTCCCTACAAAAGGTGAGTTTGAATTTCAAATTCCAAGAGAGCACCCTCTGAGGTGGCGCCTTCTGGGAGTTCCCTGCAGAGAGAATCAAGCAAACTTTTGAAAAATTCCAAATTCCCCCTGCTGAGGTGTCTCACCCACAAAATTTCCATTTTTTATTTTTCTCAAAAAATCAAAATAGCCTTTTGAGGTGGAGCCACCTGAGGGCTCCCTGCAGAAGACAAATTCGAATTTCAAACCCCTCAGATGACACCCCCTGAGATGGCGCCACATGGAGGGCTCAGATCCAGCCTGTTTGAATTTCAAAAAATTTTCATAAAATTTATAAAAACAAGGGTTCACGCCCAGCCTAAAGGAGATCATTTTTTTTTAGCTCTGGTGAACTTGGAAAATCCGACCTAGCCTTCCTAGAATCAGATTTTGAACCTTGGAAATCGTGCCCCCTTTGGCTCATTGAAGAAGGTGGAGTAGAGCTCGTGCTGTGGCCAATCCGATTCCAACAGAGGTCGATTTTTGTGAACCATCTGAAGCCCGGAGCGAAGAACGAAGGAAGCTCGTGATAGCTGCCCATTTCAAGAGCTCCTACGCTGCGTAACGAAACAAGGTGCACTTCTTTTCTCATTTATTGGATTCCATAATTCAAATCAGGAGTCGTTTGAAGAAAGAGCTCATCCGAGGGATGGATTGAGCTATTCTCATAAAACGACATACATAAAAATGTTTCATTATGCTTCCTTGATGATTTTTAACATGCATGTAGTTAGCTAGATTTAATTTGCATTTTATTTCATTCATTTAGCATATTTCATGAATTAATTAGGATTAATTTAGCCTTTATTTCAATTCTGCTTATTTTCAGTAGATCTCTGTTTTTGTCAGTCAGTCCACACGTCATTTCATGCATTTGTTTTTTATTAAAAATCTCAAAAAAATCACGGAATGCGCCCTTAGGTATTCCTAAAAGTTTGCCAAAAATTCGGAGCCATTTAAATTTGTTTACTGGGATAAACATTCAAAATGGCAAGTCGGGTTTTGTTACCCGGGATACGTTTTGAAAATCATTTGCCGACTTGTAAAATCGAGATATACCTCATGGGAGATCCGATTTTAGATCCGAAAGCTGTTCTGAACTCGGGAGAATGTCTATTTCTTAATATGATTTTCTCAGATTTTTCGGATTTTGTTTAATGTCTTAAAAAAATCCGAGATGTCGGTACACGTGTCAGAGACTAATTTGGGCCTCTGAGATCTTGGATCGACTTAGGGCTATAGTTTCTGTTTGTGTGTTGCTCCAAATCCGAAACTGTAAAAAGTGAAAGTGGTGTCCGAGATGTCTTATGTTTGAATCTAAAAGCCTGTAATTTTTAGAACAGTGTTGACCCCTGCTTCGGATTTGTCTTGTCAGCCCCCTGTTTTGCTACATTTGTCTGTTCTGTTAGTTTAGGCAGAAATAGTTATATTTTTATCTGTGTTTCCGTTGATCAAATGCCGAAGTCATAAACATGAAAGTTGTTCATGTCGATGTCTTGCATAACTCTGATTAATTTCATAAATTTTCATGACCGTTTGGTATTTCTTTAGCATTTTTCATCAGATTAGTATGATTTTTACCTCTGTCAGAACTAAATCTCTGTTATTGAACTTCCCATGGCTCACATCCCGAGGCTATAAAAACCAAAAATGTTCCATTTCGGGTCTTTTAGCAGTCTACAAAATATCAGAAGTTTCCATGGTGTAAATATTGCATTATCATATTAGGCATTGCATTTGGTTCGGATCCATAGGCAAAATCCATCATTTTTAGGACTTTCCTTGAATTTTAGCATTTAAATCATATCATTTCGTGATTTTTAGCATTTTAGGCTGTTTATCAGAGTAAGTAGATGCTTCATACCGAATTTGGTGCAATTTGGAATCCATTTGAGGTTCGGATCATCCATAATACCAAAACAGGGTCCCGCAGGACCCAGATCCAAGCGAAAAACAAGCGAAATTCGTTATTTTGGATAAATTGCAAAATGCCAAATTCTGATTTTACAGTCTTAATGTGTCTAGCAGCATGTCATCATATCTCTTACTGCATTTTATCATCATTTGATTCAATTTGAATTTCAAAATCTCAATTTTACCAAGTTTTCCTTTTAAAAACCCTGATTTTAAAGGTATAACTTTATAATTAGGGGTATTTTGGTTATTTTGACCCCAATTCCGAATTTCAAACTATTTTCTACTGAATTTCCTTCATTTACATCATTTCAAATATCAAGGAAGCACGAGAATAGGGTTTATATCCAATTAAATCCAATAATTTCATAATATTATTGGAAAATCTTGGAAAAACCCACATATTTGAGCTAACCCAATTTCAAGTTTGGCAGGAACAATCAAAAGAAGGAGCTGAAGTCTGCAAATTTCTTTTATTTCCTTTATTTAGTGATGTAATAATTTTGAAATAAGAGAGTTAATTTCCTGCTTAGACTAGGATGCATATCATATAGTTTGAATTTATGCAAATATCCTGCTTATGTGATACATACATCTTATTTCAAAAGCACTATGGATGTTCACGAATGGCACGTGCACCAACTCTTAGGGAGTTGATGGACTCGGTGGGATCCATATTTACGGCCCTAGTCGGAATATGGACGAGACCCAGATCCGTCATCTTTCTACTAGTCACATTGAGCCTACACTCTTAGGCTATCTTAAAATGCACATCATATTTCTGAAGTTTTCAAAATCATGTGCATCAAATCAACTAAGTTCCGAACATATTCATGGCCACAGTCAGAATATGTAAAGGATTTATTTGGACTTAATGCACATTTTCCAACCAATTCCTCAGAAAATCTTCTCAAAGTGCATTCATTCACTCATGTCATTTGCATCATGAAATCATTGATTTTCTCAAGATTTTCTCAAGAAAACTTCATTCTCAAGAAATCGATTTCTCAAAAAAATTCTAAGGATTTTTCAAAATCGGTTTTCCAAAGACAAGTTTCTCCACAGTTTTCCCTGGAAAATGATATTTTCTTAAGATATTCAAAAGAGTTTTCCAATCTTTCTTCAAGATCCAAAATCGATTTCCAAGTATTTAAAAAGGTAAAATTCCCAGGATTTCGATTCCACAAGTTTTGAATTTCCTTCTCCAATGAGCTTTCCTATAAATCTTCCATCATTTTCCTAAGAAAACTCTCAAAGTCCAAGTTTTCCTAAGAAGTGCTTCCCTTTTCAAAAAGTTCATCTTTTCTCAAGAATCACTTCCATTTTCCCAAGATTTTCAACTATTTCTAATTTTTCCACATCTTTATAAGCTTTCTCATGTTTTCAAAAACCCCTTTTTTATCTGAGTTTCCTGAGAAATTGACCTTTTTCCTGAGAGATTCTTTCCAACTCCAAATGTTTTTCTAAGCATACATCATGTTTTCCAACTGGCATTTTCCAAAATCTCATAGCACATGCCTGAATTCTCTATGCATTTAGGATAGAACATAACTTTGATAATTTCGCTAAGTCAAGCATAGTTTTGGTCCTTGGTTCGATTACCCCTGTTAAAGGCGGCAGGAACGGTCGAACCTCGTACCGACAGGTCAAGCCCCATCCCATGGATTTTCCCGCAATTTTCAAAACGGAGGCGAGTATTTCAAAACAATTTCCAAAATCCGGTCAAGTTTGAAGCGCGAAAGTGTTTCTCTCTTTTTCTCTTCCGCAAGAAAGGGAAGACGGGGGAAAAATTTCGCGACGATAACAACTGTATAGAAAGCCTAAGAGATAGAGACATTGCACAGGACAAGAGGAAGACTATACGTAAACTATTAGAATAGAAGGTCTAGTGACTCGAGCAATTAAGTCTGAGGGATACTCTGTATCTAGTGCCCTAAGGTCGGCCGACTTGGGAGTCACTGACCCAAAGCTCGCTACACGGGTCACGAAAACTGACTATTCGAAATAGTGCTCATATGAGAAGAATGAGCAAGAACTCAAAAGTTGAAGAAAAGAGTGAAAATGAAAGAAAAGAATGTGCTGAATGAGAAAATTTGCATTGCTTAGGCATATATGTGTATTACTGTGCAGAAAATATACAAGTGAGAATAAATGAGTAAAACATGAGAATACTTGACTTTCAGAGAAAAATCATGAACTAGCTACAATATTAGAAAAGTGAAGAAAAAGAATTTTTATTGTGGCGGCATGAGATTTTAAACTTGTTTTGAGAATGTCAATTACAGGAAATATTTGTCCCAACTGCATTCTTAAGAGCCTCGTATTTTTGAAAAATCATCCTCGTATTTCATTGATGTTTGTGGGTAGCATCTCTGCAAACCCTCACGAGACCTTACTCGTCCACTGGGGTAACCCAGGGGTTTAAAAGGCTTGTTGCATGTGCTAAATACAACCGTGATTCCTACGAAAGTGAGCTAGTATTATGCATTCATGCTTAGCATTTCTTGTCTTCAGTGCATATCATGATTAGGGTTTGTTAAGGGACTAACAAACATTCAAGCATGGGGGTATTTGATGATGCATGAAATGCACATCATGTAAACAAGTTTTTCATGCATTTTGTATCAAGTTTAAGGTTTTAAACCCATGTTTAGATGTGTTTTGATAGTAAGGGGCTATGGTTCAAATTTCAGAAAAATCGGAGTTAAAATGAGAGAGTTATGGCTATTTCAGTGTTTGGGCACGGATTTCGAGGTGGATCGGATCCATATCCGACCCAATTAGGTTAATTGGACCTTGGATCAACTCTTTAAAAGTCCAAAACCCAACCCACACGCCTATCCAGATCCATTTCAAAAAGTTTTTCTGAAAACCCCCCAGAAAGAGGCGCCTAGAGAATATATTTTTTATAACATTGTTTTTGCAAATTCCAAAAAGTATAAATATACTTTTTAGAGAAGCCCTAGGCGTCTTTGGCTGTGTTTGGACGCCCCCTACAGTGACTCTACAGCAGCAGCTCCTTCCTCTCCATCTTTCCCACGTGTTGGCCATTGAAGATCAACCTATGCTTGATTTTCAAGCATATTTTCGAGCTTTCTTTTGTTTCTTTTCATTTCTTTCTTGTTCCTTGCTGTTTTTTCACCATTTTTCTGTACTTTTGCAGGTGTAGCAGAGGTGGAGACCATTAACCTTGGGCGGGAGTGCGCAACACACCACCAAGGTGAGCCGGCCCTACCTCCATCCGGCTTTCTACATCCTCCGATCGAGAATCGGCTCACATTCCATCGTCGGTGGATCTCCAACGTGTAGTAGCTGCAATAGGTGCCATTTTTGGTGAAGTACAGCATCCTCGAACTGTATAGGACATCCATCTCCAGCCACGGTCCGCTCTTCTTCATCCCCCCGGTCGTCGGATCTTCCAAAAAGGTAGGTCTTCTTCTTTCTTCTCTTCTAGATAAAACCGATTTGTGTGTGGATTTTCTTTTATTATTTCTGTGTGTTTCCTGCATTTTTCTTATTTCAGCCCTAGTATAGAGTTTGTGCACAGACCAGCACGAGAGATTAGGTTCTATTTCATTATTTTTTAGTTCGATTCGGGTTTTTCCATCGTTTTCATATAAAAAGTGCAATTCGGCAAGAGGTTCTTCTAGCCGATTTGAGCTTTTGCTCCCAACGTGTCTCATTGTGGAGATTTTACAGAAAATCCAATAAAAAGATTTCAATTTGAGTCATTTTAATTGTTTGATTATGTGTTATTTCTTTGTGTTCAATTTTAAAAACAAAATCTAAAAAAAATCGGCTAGATTTATTCTAGCCGATTCTTGATTTTCGCAAAAAAAAAAAAAAAAAATCTGTTTTGATATTTTTGTTTTGTTCAGCATGTGTACTGTGTTGTGTTGCTGAAAATTTCATTAGGAAATTTCATTTTAGTTTATTCTAAGTCGTGGGTTGTGCTTGTGTTTCGTTTTGATTTCATTTTTGAAAAAGAAAAAAAAAAAAATCGGCTAGAGATATTCTAGCCGATCTTTACATTTTTGTTAAAAGGGTGTTTAGAGTGGTAAGTCGTGTTGCTTGCTGTGTGTTTAGTGTGTAAACAGTAGCATAAAGTGGTGTTAGTCATTCCATTGTTTTAGGATTGATTTACTTAATTGTTTTAATCATTTTGCGTTTTTGTGTTTGAGTGTATTATTGAAAATTATAAAAATCAAGTTTTCTTTATTTTTTTTTTATGATTTTAATTCCAGCATAGTGATGTTATTGTTAGCCTTTGTGTAATTAGGAGTCATTTTTAGTATTTTCTAACTTAGTTTTATCAAAATAGTAGTTACTTAGTTTTATTGCTTTTCGTTAGTTTATAATTTTATTTTTTTTATTTTCGTGTAGTTCTTCTTCTTCCCCAAGATAGGGCGGCAACCATTAGATCTCCCCTTGAGCTCTTGGTCGATTTTTTTTAGTAAGTTTTAATTACAATTAGATAGGTATAATTAGGTTGTCTAGGTTCAATGTATTAGGGCTTTCTTTTCTAGCCGTTTTTAGAGGTTAATTAAGTAGGTTTTGAGAATTAGGTTAGCATTAAACTCTTAGGAAATCGTTTTTCCCTTTAATTCCTTTTATTCCCTAGGTAGATTTAATACTTTTTAGAAAGTGTAGACATTTTTAGAGTTGGCAATTTTTGAGAGGAGAAGCAATTAATGCATTGAAATGTAGAAAGTTTTTGGAAAAAGATAAGTTTCAAAAATCGTGTGGACTATTTGAAGAAAGATTTAATTCTTGATTGTCTAATTAATAGGGAGTTACAAATTGAGATTTGAAAAGCTAATTTGAAAATCAATTAAATTTCCAAAGTAGGTGTATGAGTTCAAAGAAGAAGTAATTGCACCTAAAATCTTGGTTGGAAAGCTAAAATCGTGTGATTAACTAGGTTGGACGACTTGGCTTCTCAAAAAGGAATTAATTGCAATTAAAGGTTGTCCCTCACTTTGGTTTTGAAAATAGCATTGATCCATGTTTCCCAAGGGAATTTAAAAGCTCTTTAAGGGTGTAACTCCCCATTAAAAAGGACGATTTTTGGACTTCTCCATTTCCAAAAATTATCTTTAATTTTTATTGGGTGCCTATCCTTCTAACCGACCCCAGTCAACCTAGTCCAAGGCCTAGACCTAACTCGAGTCAAACATTATTCTAAATCTAGTGAGTCAACCGAGATTACCTTATCCCATTCGAGCCTAGTCAAACCTAAGTTAGGTCAAGCTTAGTTGAACCTAAGTCAAACCGAACCTAGTTGACTAAGTCAACCCTAAACCGAGTTCAACCTAGTCTTAATTAGCCTAAGACCAAGACCTAGACCTAGCCCTAGTCAAGACTAAGTCAAACCCTAACCTAGTCTAAGTCAAAGTCAAGACCAACCCGAGGTCGAGTTAACCTTAGCTTAGGTCAAACCGAGTCCACCTAAGTCAACTGAACCTAGTAGACTAAGGCAACTCAAAACCGAACCCAATTAGTGAGTCAACCTTAGTTCGAGCCTATCTCTTTCAACCTAGTCAAAATCGAGCCTACCTAATCCCATTCGAGTGCATCCAAACCCAATCCGAACCTACTCAAGCCAAAACCGATCATAGTCGAGTCAACCGAGTGAACCCTAACCTTAACCTTCGTTCTTTAGTGAAGTAAGTTCATTTAGTATTATTTCTTTTGATTTCTATACTAATTAGTTTATTTATCTAATTTAGTTTTAGTGTGGAAGTGTGTGTACGTATAGCGTATTTGTTTAGTATGTGTGAAATGTGTTTTGTTGTGATTTGAATGATAGTTAGATATTAGTTAACTTAGTAGTTAGATTGTATTTTATTATTTAGCATAGTTGCATTTCCATTGTTAGTTAACGTAGTTCTAGTCATAAATTGCTTGTCGTGTTTTGTTCGTCGTGCATTTAGTGTATTCATAATTATCATCTGTATATACACTGTTATACAGTGTCATTTAGATTGCATTAGGTGTAGATTGCATTTGATATTGTTTGCATAGGTTCATAAAGTGAATAGTGCACTCAAATAAAAACCAGATTTTTGCCCTGTCGCAACAGCATTATTTTCTGTGCAAAAATTCTGTGTTTTCCAAATTTTTTTCTTCTATTCACTTTATTGACGTGTTATTTAACTGCAGACCAAATTTCAGCTCATTCGGAGTTGATTTGGTCTGATTTTTAAGCATTTTGCGAAAACTGCTTTTTCTGGATTTCAAATTACGGGACTGTCGATATCCTGATTTTTCCCAGATTTGAAACGCTTATATCTGGAGTTACAGATACTGTTTTTCATTTCTGTAAAAACTGTCAGATTGTTTAATCTGTCAGTTGCAGAACAGAACAAATTTCGGAAAAATCGGACTTCGTTTGCCTTGTCAAACAGTGGTTTTTCGATAACCTGTCAGAATGCTATTTTACACTAGTTAGGGGCAGTTTCGTAATTTTCATAGTTTCGGCAATTTAGACTTGTTTTCCATAATTTCTGCATTTTAGGAGTTGCATCATCATCATACAGCATTAGTAGAGTTAAATTGGTTAATTTTAGAATTAATTTAGTATTTTTTTTAATTTTTGCTTGATAAATAGCATTTGTTTTATAATTTTCGTACAATTAGAAATAGTTTTAGTTATTGTTTTAATTGTTAGAATAGAAAACTAACTTTTTATTTTTCTGCATTTTTAGGTTGAAAAGCATATTTAGTGTCCAGGGTTATTGACCAAGTGAGAAGATTCTCTACGTGGCGAAAAGACGGAAATACCCTTGGCGTGGAGCAGAAGATTGATTGCTTGATTACTTTTCTTTTATTGATTATTTGTAGTTGTATTAACTTTATAATTGCAGATTGATATTTGTCATTAATAAATTAAATTTTCTAGAAATATTGTGTTTAATTCCTGTTCCCTGAGGATTCGACCCGTACTTACCACTTTGTGGAAAGTCGGTTTTTATATTTTTGGTTGACGATTTTCCAAAGCTTTATTGAAAATAATTGTTTTAAAAAGATCATTCCAAAATATCAACCACTTGGCAATGTGGATGTTTGTCATGACACAACTCTAGATAAGACGTTAAGTGAGTCCAAGAGTTCGTCACACCTAGCTTCTCAAGCCATCTAATTGAGCAAACAAAACTATCATAAGTTTCTCGATCTAATTTAATCACAACTTATATTGAATGATGTTCCTAGCAATATATCCAGGTTCTTGATTTTCACACAATAAATCAATTTCTTCAGAAAATAAAAACATAATTCAAATACTATACACTTACAGAGCTGGAAGGTCCATAGACCATATATTCTTGTCCTACTCTGATACCATAATTGTAATGCCCCAAATTTTTAGCTTTAAAAATTTAGAATAATTTTTTTTTTAAACAACAGTGGAAAAGCTCTATTAAATCCTTAGTCAAATAATTTAGGCAGGTTATAAGTAATAGCACAGACTCAAGGCATTAAGTAAAATAAACTCTTGCATTGAAATAGTACAAGTTATCAATTACAACTTAATGATTTATTACAAGTCAAAATTCCTCAGGACATCCGAAAAAGATATGGTCATATGGCACTGTCCGCAACGACGACTGCAATTGCTTGTCATTCTGTTTTTTGAAAAATATTAATTCAGAAGAGGTCAAACTACCCCGTCTGAGTAAGAAGCATAATATCCAAATGAATGTGCACAATGTCATGTGTACAAGTATATGTGCAACATGTTTAGATAGAACTAATAACCATTTAATGTACATGTCACTAAAGTCAAGTATTTCATGATTAATTTCCATCAAGATCAAAGCAGGCTACATCATATGCATGAACCATATTTATATAAGTAATAATAACTTTGAAACTTATATGGATGCATACCTGACTTAAGTAAAGCATTCCATGTAAAGTTTGCATAAAGCACAAACCAATATTCAATACATCATTTATAAGTTATCACATTTTTCTTATAAAGGAAAACCAATTTGAGTCATGCAATGCACGAATCACGACTTATTCTAACAATTGCAGCATCAAGCGTTATGCAACTACTTGAAGAATTTTCTTAATGCACTAACTTTATGTTTCATCTTGTTAATTACCCTGTGGGTACGCACATGCATTCAACATTGTAGCGGACCGAGACCACACGAGGGTCTATTATTTTATAACCCGTGTGACTAGCTATACGAATATCTAAAAGGAACGGTTCATGACCGAGAGAGTATTCCCCAATGGCTAGAACTACAATTAGGATGCACCCTATACTTCTACAGAAGACTCGGATCTATCACCTAGGATGCATTGGTAGTCTTTTCCACCTAACTCCGTGAACTGGGGACTAGGTGATATGCCTCGCTCTCACAAAACTAGAATGTCCCACGGAGTTTGTACCATCTACCCTCTCCAAGGTAGACCTTGGGTCCAGTAACATACACCATCTTTCAGGTGTACCCAGAGCCTTGGGAAACAAGTAACATATTCCATTTTCAGGTATACCCAGTATCCTGGGAAACTAGTAACATATACTGTCATTCAGGTATACCCAGAATCCCTTATTTATTTATATGTGCATATTTTTCATTCTTATTTGTTTGGGTCCAGTAATATACATCGTCTTTCAGGTGTACCCAAAGCCCTGAAAAACCAATAACATATACCATCTTTTAGGTATACCCAGAATCCCAATAGAAACTGGTAACATATACAGTCTTTCAGGTATACCCAGGATCTAGATTTTTTATTTATGTGAACATATTTTAATTTAGCTTTTGTTTTTTGTGCTAGGGCATACATATCGTACCCCACTGGTTGTGCCGCAACATGGCATAACCCAACTTTAACAATTCATAAGTGCACGTATGGAACTATCAACTTTCTGCGAAGCTGTAAGCTCGATTTTAAGCTTTCACATGATCATGGCATGAAAATGTCTTTTATCATGCAAACATTTGCAAAACACACATAGATCACTAGCACGTAAACATGTCATAACATGAAATCATGATTCAATTATACAATTTATATAGCATCATAGGTGCCTATATGGCATCACAAGGATTTGACATGCTCAGTTTGAGTTTGTACATCGCGCCTTTGTAGTTTTTCTTTTGGTTGGTGCCATTATAACAAGAATATGTATTTAACCACAGGCAATTCATGCATTGAAACTGTCATATGGCAATTACATATGTAAACCATGTATAACAAGAATATGTTGTGGATATCCCATTCATGTGCTACATTCATTGACGCATAACTCTCTTTTCACAAGCATATAATAAATTCACCATGCTATTTAAACATGTGCACTAAAGTGAGCCTTTGCCCTAACTAATGTATGCGTGCATCAATGCATTTTCGACCTATGCTGAATAAGGGCATAATAGTGAATTTCAAATGTAACATACATTTTAATGTAGGGGAAGTAACAAGTACACTTGGCATTGCACAACTCAAGAATGAGATAACATTGATTCTAGGAACCAAGAGTGTAAAACTGCAACTTTTGTAAAAATGTGTATGCTTGTGATCCATCCATCACTCATACCCTAATTATTAAGTGCAAAATGACAACCGGGCAGATTTTTAGAAAACCATGGATTTGAGAATGCAACTGGAGATTAACTTAGAACTATGCAAAAATATTATTGAAATCCTCTAAAACCAGACCCAAGTACAACACTCAAAAACTCCACCAAGATCTATAGAAATGTTTTTTTCTTAAATACTTTTCTAACGACTTGTTATTGATGAGAAGCTACAAAAAACTGATTGAAACAACTACAAAAAATGGTTGATTTAAACCGTAATTGAGAACAAGACTTAACTTAGATAAATCCTGGATTTAATTAAAAGTAACACCATCGGGAATCAACTAACGCTTATACTAAACACTAACTAAATGAACATGAGACAAAGAATTACACATGATAGAAGTTGCAATAGGATGATCACGAATCTAACTCTAATTGAACAATATTACTAATACCTCAACTTCGAATTGAATGAATAAGACTACTTACCAAAAACCCATGGGACCGATTGAAGAATGCATATCCGGTTATGAAAGAGGCGAGTTGGAATTTAGATGTTCAATTACACGACCCCATTGATCAACTAGGTACTAATTGTAAAAGGAATTAATAAAGGACTAAAGAAAGAATTACTACTTAGTTTAAAAAAATGTAAGTTAGGAATTGCTATAACGATAGGTTAAACTATGTAAGGGAACTAGATATAGATGGTGAAATCAAGAATCATGACATTATATTAAGTATCAATCCTTTTATGCTGCGAATTGTACAATATTAAAGGTGCTTTTGTAACATAAGCTAGAGGACATTATGGGGATAATTTTTTTTTATATTGCATGTGGCAGCAGGTAGCTGTAAAGTTTTTTTTTATTTCTTTAAACCATCAGAGAGCTCAAGAGAACATTTTTCTAATATGAGAGCAATTGTCTGAGACTACAATTATGTAAAACATGATTTTTTTTTCCGTTGATGGGGGTTATGAACCAAGGTTGTGGTTCCACTCAACCGTGCGTCCCACCACAACACCACAACCCCACTTGTTGCAATATTGACCTTGTTTAATTCCTTTATATACGAATTGATTTCCGACGAATCTCAAATATGATTTGGATAAAAATTATATTTTAGATCTTCTAAACCTTCTAACTAAATTTTTGGATCTTGATCGCAATTCGACCATATTTGGGTCCATTAAGATCCAATAGAATTCCAATTGGGTTTCAGATCCATCCAGTATCCGAGTTCATACATCATATTCAAATCCAAACACTGGATCCATTTGATCCAGTTTGGATACAAGATCCATCTATATCACTTTACCGTATCTATTTCAAAGAATTGTAACATTTATTTATTTTGATAATTATCAAAATTTTGCGGGTTATACAGAACCTCTTATTCATCCTTTTCTTTCGGTTCTGATTGTGGCTGATCTTGATCTTCCCCTATGGGTTCACAGATGAATATTCCTCTAGATAAACAAGCAATCCTCATTCCTTGGAGTTTAGCTAAGAGAGCCCTTAACTTTTGAGTACCTCTAAGTACTTTTCTGGAATTTAAAGATGGATTTTGGGTCATAGACCCAGGTTGACCTTGTGGGTTGGGGTTGTCAGAACCCTGCCCTAGATTAAACACCAATTGATTCTTTGAAGGACCTGTAGAAACATTTTGTGGAACCATAGTTTAGGATCAAGTACACACAAGAGTCCAAACAAGTCAAAAAACACACAGATTAAGATTTTGAAAACAAGTTTCGTAGTTCTTCTTAAATGCTCTACAAAACTGCGAGGTCTGCTCCAAAATAGGTTTGATTGGGACATGCTTTCTCCGCACGGGACCTTTCGTGATATACCCAAACAATGTTTTTTGGTACTACGAGTGGGTTACTAGCCTCCTTGATCCACCACTGATATACCCAAGCTGAAGGCTTCTACTACTAGTGGGGGATCCGAAGATCCAAAATGTAGAAAGAGAAGTTTTTTTAAAAGCTAAGTAGAAAATAGAGTCTCTGCAATCAAAACATATGTGAAGCAAGCATTGTCTTCAAAAAAAGTAATTTCTATCCTTGTTGGAGTTTTAATTTTTTTTTAAGAAATTCTAAGTGTTATTGTAATGCCCCAAAATTTTAACTTGAAAAACACAATTTTTTTTAAAATACTTAAAATATGCATTTTGATGCAAGATTCTATCTGTGGCATTCTCTTAATAAAATTAATCTCTAAGGAGTCAGCCTACACAAGCACCAATGTTTAATAGCCCCCTTAGAACTAGATTCAAGAAAAAATGTCCATTTGACAAAACCCTTTTTTAAATAATTGAAAAATCACAGAGGCAATCATTCATTACAACGATTAAACAAATTAGGCGAGTTACAATTTGAACAATCATCACAACTGAATTGGACTTTGTGAATAACATTCATTATAAAAAATCAATTCAATCTTAACAAATTCAAAACAATATTAGAGTCTCTCAATGTCTATCATAAAAAAATATAGTCTATCCAAAAGATTTTCCGAGAAAAGAAAAGACTGGCTCTTAATACCATCATAACATCTCATCATTACAGGGCTCCTCGATCAGTACCTACATGTTATATTTGGGGTTAGACTCGTTGTGTCTCAGTAGGGAATACCAAAACACCATACATGTAAACAGAACCAAGTATACATGAAACATACTTTCATTCAGTTACGAACAATCAACTAAGCAAATATTTATTCAGAGCACAATTTCAAGTATCAATTCATACCACACATTGATTTAGAAGCAACTATCAGTTAAATTATGCATGTACTTACCAATGCGAACCTGGTATCTCTATTATGCTTGGGTACCTTTAACTTCTATTATTTAGATTTTCTTTCTTAAGTGATGCATGCAATGTCAATCTAATGTACATACATTTATTATTTCAATATCCTTACTCTATGGGTACTAATGTAGACTTTACCTAGATCAGGGCAATGGTTGAGGAGGGGGTATATTCAAACAAGTTATGGAATAACACTGGCACCGATCACCATTCTTGGGTGAGGGATGACCTTATCGAGAGAGTTCTCCCAGCACCTCTATCCTGGTATATCAGACTTCACTCATGAGTTACATACCTACCACCCTGAGGCTATTGTGAAGGATTTTTTATCTCTGTGGCAACAAGCAGCAACCTTCTGTGCTTAAAAAAAAACTCTCACAGAGCTGAAAGTACTAGCCTCTCATAGTAAGCATCAATAGAATTAATGTGAACATTTGATCTTTTTATTACATTAATTCTATTATTATTTATGCACACATATAGTTAATCTATTTTGAGGTTACATGCCTTCATTTTTGGCACACTGATGCATGATTTCAAAGCCTTTATAACATGCATGCCAAGCATATGAAGCATAATTCATAAACATTCATACATATCTTGTACATCATGCATTGGCCTATCATGCATTACATACTTAACTGCCAGTCATTGTATATAATTCACATCATGCATTTACACAATCACGTGTCACATATAGGCATATTCACATGTCATGCATTAACATAATTCAAAAGCATATATTGCATATTTCAGTTTCATGCATTAACATATTTCAATGACATGCATTAACGTAATTCAATGACATTCATCAACATCATTTTGTGGCATACATTAACACATTTACATATAATTGCCAGCATATCACATTATTGTAGCATTTAGCATATCATTTTTGGAAGCATACGCTTCGCTCATCCAACCAGCTCGTTTCCTAGTTAAGGGTCTGGTTGAGCAAAAAATACACTGTTGTTACAACAACTTTCCAACAGTGTACAAACTGTGTTCGATTCCCAAATTTTTATCAAGGGTACCCACACATGTTATCTTTCAAACTCCATAAACTGTTAGTCAAAACTTTTTATAGTTTGAGAGTTACAAAAAATTTACCGAAGGTTCTAAACTGTGCAGGATAGAACCTATTCTCACCACCAAACTGCCAGAAAGGTTTAGTCTCTGTGCACTAATCAAACAGTAATAAAATCTAATTTTTTTAGCAATTTTGTTTTATATATTTTAGCTTTCATACGCCATAAACTTTGTCTCAAAATTCACTATCAATAAATCACAAAAATTTGAAGAATCAGCATTACTCAGAAATATGACAAAACCTATTTTCTGTAAAATGCAAAAAAAAATTAGAACTTGCATGGAATTCTAGGAATTACAGGTAAGGAAGAAAATTCCATAATTTTTACCATATGTAGTCTGACACATGTAAAAATTTCATCCTCAGATTCCACGTATTCTGGGAAATAAAAACCCAACATTAAGATGTGTCCAGAACAGTCCTTCAAACCTGAGCAGATTTGCAGTCTCAGTTTGCGGCAGACATATCTCTCAAACCATGGCACCTCCGAGCCCCATTTTTAGTCTGAGACTATTCCAACATTACTCCTTTATATGATTGTAAATCTTTCACGTAGTTGATTTGAAAAAAATGAGTATGTGCACATGCTCAGAAGTCTCTCTCTCTCTCTCTCTCTCTCTCTCACACACACACACACACACACAGGAGAACTAGAATATGAGAACTTTTGTGTGAACCGAGATTTTCATAGGTCTCTTTGTTTTTTCTTAAATCTAACTATACAGATATGATCTACTAACTGGTTTTATGGAGACCAACAGTACATCTGATGATGATATGCTTGAAAATCCATGACTAAAATTTTCATAAATATTCAAGCATCCAAAGATCATGTCTTTTCATAGAAGAGAATATGATCCAACAGTGTGTTTCTAGCAAATAAACCATGTTGAACGCATCTACATGGTTATATTTGTAAAAAAGATACTGCAAATGCCTAATTCACACAAAAGTTCTCATATTTTCAGTTCTCATATTCTACTGACCTTATATATATGTTACCGAAAACACATATTTTTCTCTTTTTTTGCATGTCTGACCCTTTAGATGTGATCTACATATTCGGTATAGCAAAAACTGAATCATGTTTTCCGATATATGCATCAGACTTTTTATGAGTTGATGCATCAATGACCTACAATGTACCGAATTTTCACCTTGAAAAATCATATTTTATGTTGAAAAAATATCATCAAAGGATTGATCCGTAACTATTTTGATCATGCGGAACACACCCATGGAGTTAGAATTGGTCACAAAAACATCCCCTTGGAATTCCAGCTAGGTGTTTGGAATCCACAGAGTATATAATCCACAATATTATTCCATCAATACATCCACACACACAAATCCCATGAAAGCAGCCGATCAAACCAACTAGTGCATGGGTGTGTCAGTAGCTTTCAAAGGTGGGCCAGGGTGGTCGTGGGGCCCCACCCGGGGTTTTCCTCACTTCGGCCAGGGTTCCTCGTCATAAAAAAAAAAAAACACGTCACCAGATCATCCATCATATGGTTCAAATTTCAATTTCATCAAACAGAGTCACTCTTATTGCAGTTGCTTTCAAAGCGTCCAATGAGCCTTTGGAGCATATATGTAGATATAACAAAATTAAGCATGCATGCATGATTGATGTTTGTGATCCTCCAAATGCTTGATGAAAAGCTCAGCAGTAGCAATGGCATTGGCCTGCGGGGTGGCCCCAGTTCTTGCACTCGCCACCCCTGCACCCTCTTGCTGAACAGTACGAGTTGCAGCGCCCCTCATCGCCTCCGTTCCCTTCGTGGCAACCATTGTAAGGGTTGGTGCAGCACACCGACTGGTCTTGCTGCGTCTCTGCTCCCAGGCAACCTAAATAAACCACAAAATAAGAACAAAAATAAAAAAATAATATCATGGGTATGGTATTTTTAAAATTTCTCGGCAGGGAAAATATCACGATGTTTAAGAAAAAATTGTTGCATTAAAGAATATTGGAAAATAACGTAAGAAATAAAATTTATAAACAAAGTAATTTTATCGAAGCCATTCATATAAGTTTTTTCTTTTTTTTAAGACTTATCAAAAGTAATAAAAACATATAGACCATTTTTTGCATAAAAAAATACAGTCATCAGTTACTTTCATTATCATAAATCTCATTTCCAATTTTTCTGAATGAAAATCACAAATCTCGTACTAGTGAAATATCATGTTGAAGAAACTATTTTTCTCGGAAAGATTTCTGAAAAATATCAAATATCAAATATCAGTATATATATATATATATATATATATATATATATATATATATATATATATATATATATATATAAGAGAGAGAGAGAGAGAGATGAAAACCTACCAGATAAAAAATGTAACAACCCTACCCACTAAGAATTTTTTTGTGTGTCTTTTTGAAACTCTGACCTTAAAGATGTGTTCAACATGATTGATTTACTAGAATTTGACACTTGGATCATGCATTTTGGAGGAAAAAAAACAGAATCTGAAACCTAAAAAAATTTATAAAAATTGTAGACCGTTGATTTTTAACCTTATAAAAACCTATCCATATATCAGGATCAAATGATCCAACTGTCAATTTCTACTATGTCAATCATGCTGAACACATAAGGTCAAAATTTTCAAAAAACAAGCAATCTGGTACCATCTGTTAGGGATGCAATGGGGGTAGCTTCCCACTATCCACACACACAATATATATATATATATATATATATATATATATATATATATATATATATATATATATATATATATATATATATATATATATATATATATATATATGACTGCTTTTTTTAGGAAAATATAGATGACAAGTATTAGAACTCCCAAAAAGTTGCTCTTGGCATTGATAGCATGATACCAACACAATATTTAAAAATGACAATTATTCTTCAAAAATATTGCATATTTTTGGTATAATAGCATCTTTTAGAATATCATGATAAAATCAGGATATTTTTCAAAATGTCGCCAGTAGTTGTGATAGTGACTGATTTGTTTTTGTCAAAATCCATCAAAATTCATTACTTTGAGCGTAGGAGCAAAAGAAAAAGACTACAGCGCATGTAAGTAGGTCATAGACGTGCAAACCATACAGTAACTTAAAAAGTGATAAAAATTAGCTAACAAGTGTGACATGCAAAAGCTATACTAAATTTGGTTATAAAAAGCTGGCTGAGAAGCTTTTGTCCGGTGCTATGTGATATGGACACAACCATAAGAACACAGGACAGGACATCTTTGTGAAATTGACCATGGGAAGTAATAGATAAGGGAATACGACACAAGCATAAACTGAAGTGTCCGTGTGACATAGGACTGGTGTAACTTTAACACATGTAAAGGAAGATGGTAAAGGGAAAAATTAAGGAATCTTCCTCTACTCACTTGTGAAGAGAAGGAAATATACAAAAAAGGTGACAACCAAAATCTTGGCCATTTTCTTCTTCTTCTCTTTTCTTCCCTGAGTTGAGTTCTTGAGTACATGGGTGCAGAAAGGTTGGCTTCTATTTATATTGTTTAGGTAATGTCTTTTTAGGAAATTTCAAATATTAGCCTTCCATATATGATTTTCTTGTTTTTGGAAATAATAGGATACGATATTTTCACGAATGATGTCCTTCCATAATTTGTCTTTACTTTTATTTCCCATTATCAGAAGGGTTTGATGATGATTTTTCTGTTGATTCCTTTTCTAGGCGTTCTCAGTAGTTTAGGGCTGTCAACTGGATTGGACCTGCACTAGACCCAGGTCGCCATGCACCATGATCCAGCTTTGAGGTGCCAGTCCTTGGTCCGATCAAGGTCTGACTAGACCCAGCTTATGTAATACCATATCAGATGCCGTTAGCATAAGCCAGACTCAGACAAACCTAATTTTTTTTATACTTTTGTGTTAAAATTTAGCAGATCTTAATTGGAGTTCTGGTGATCAGATCCGGGTTTAGTTTGAAAATTTTGTGAACCAGACCTGATTGGTACACTATTAGGGTCATATAATTCCAACCGTATTCATTAAGGGACCGTTTGAAAGCAAGAAAAATCTCATAGGAAAAGGAAATTTTGCCCATGACAAGTTCTGATATGATAATTATTTTTCTAAATAGAAAATTCACTTGTTTATGTGCACGAGAAAAATAAAATAAAAAAATGTTAGAAAAATGAGAGAGAGAGAGAGAGAGAGAGAGAGAGAGAGGAAGGGGGTGGCGGTGGCTGTGGCAGCTCCCGGTGCTCCCACATTGCCTCCAAATCCTTCCCCTCCCAACTCTCCAATCGTATTCTCTTTTCCCGAGTGTCATTGGTTTCTGATGAAGGAGAATCATGGAAATTCTGGTCGTGATGGCCGCCCTCTATTTCAAGAGGGTGTTGCGTCTTCTCCCCCGAACACGCACAATGCGTGTTCGGGGGGGGGGGGGGGACATATAACCTCTGAAGCAGGTTATACGTTACCCCCCCGAACAGGGCCGGTAGCTCCATCTCATGTTCGGGGGTTCCCAAAGAGTGCCACGTATAGGATGCCGAGCGCCACGTATAAGATGCAGACCGGCTAGTATCCCCATGTGTGTTCGCATCACATAGCATCATAATTTGGTGTCGTCGCAAAGACTTAAGTACCCTTTACCGCCATTCTCTTCCTCTTCCTGGAACAGACATAAATGCCCTCCATCTAAAAAACTGAGTCGACGGTTCGTGAAAAGTACAAAACCGCCCTCCATCGTTATCGCGCCAAAATTTTCAGCAAAGTTTGCGTATGTAGCAAGCTGTATGTTGTAGGATTTAAATAGTTCAAAACAATTCATTCTCGCCCTAAGCAGAAAACTCTACCGAAGCATACTTTACCTTCATCCGTTGTCGCTGGATCATTCGTTGCCTTCTTCTATTGCTGCTGGAGCATCCTTTCCTTTGCTCTGCTACCGCCAGAGCATCCGTTTCCGTCTTACGCGCAGTCGCAGCATCGTTGCCACCATCTGTTGTGTATACGTTCTTATTGTTTCTTACTCTACAGTTGGAATATCCAAAATCCTATCATTTCGGTGAGTTTCGTGTAAGGTTTCGTTATGCAATCTGAAGGTTGCTTCTTATACAATGATTTGTAAGATTGAATTGGCGACAATTTATACATTCAAAGCAATAGCGATGTGTGTTTATTAAGATACCTCGATTTGTACATAAGTTTGTTAAATCTTACAACGATGTGTACTTATGAAGCCAAATATTGCGACGATTTATAATCATGGTGCGCGTTTAATTTGTTGTGCAGGTTAGCAATGTTTGCGGCTCATCAGAGAAGAGATATCCCATCATTCTATAAGTTGTGTATTAGAGAAGTGATCCGTCAGTCCCATCTATCTAAGGTTTTTGAAAGGTACCAAAATATACTTAAGATTGAGAATGATAAAGATAGGGAAAAAGCGTTGGAATTGTATTATGCAGAGGATTATCCATCAGATATCGAGGTCGTGGACCAAAGGAAGAATGCTGAAGAACTAAAGATGTAGAATAAGGATGACCAAGAGAAGGCAAAGCAAAGAAATAAGGAGAATGAAAAGAAAATGCAAAGGAAGAAGGCAGAGGAGAGGGAAAGGCAAAAAAAGAATAAGGAGGAGAGGGAAAGGGAATTTAACAATCTAGTGGAGGATGCTAAGACAGAAACACACAAGCTGTTGTTGGAGCATATAGCAATGCGAAACAGGGTAAAGCTACTGAAGGAGGCAGAGGAGAGGCGAAGGCAATTGAATAAGGAGAAGGAAGAGGAGGAACAAAATAAGCTTCAGGATGAGAAAGAAAAGGAAAGGCGAAGGAGGGAGAAGGAGTTTGAGGAAGAGAAGAAAATGCAAAGGAAGGAGAAGGAGGATGAGGAAAAGAAGGAAAGAGAAATAAAGGAGAAGGAGGAGGAAGAAAAGGAAAGAGAAAAGAAGAAGAAGGAGGAAGAGGAAGAAAAGGAAAGAGAAAAGAAGAAGTAGAAGGAAAAAGTGGAGGAAAGACGGAAACAACTTGAGGAAGAGAAAGAAAGGCGGAAGAAAGAGAAGGAGGACAAGAAAAAGAAGAAAATAGGAAGGAAGGAGAAGGTGGAGGAGGAAGAGAAAGAAAGGGAAAGGCAGTGGGAGGCAGTGGACCAACTAGAAAGGCCTAGGTTGGAGGGATTGGTTGAACATGAGAAAAGTGCTACCAAGGTAAATAAATCCATCCTGTATGTGAAGATTTAATAATATGTTTAGCAATTTTTGTATAGCGATTACTGTGTTAGGTATTAATATGTATAGCAATTATTGTGATAGTGTGTGTGCAACCAATATTATTTATAGCGATTAGTAGAATATTATTTATAAGTACAAATGGTACTAATGTGCAATTGATAGGAATAATATGTTATTGTGTGTTACAGGGAGGTCACAGAAGTAAAGCACCAGGTGAAAAGCTCGGAGGTCGGTGTCAATGGCATGTAGTTCTGTCGTGGTATGGTCAGCTGAGTGCATATCAGAAGGACCGATTATGAAATATGCACTTCGGTGGCCTTTTAGACCAACAATATTTTTAAACTTACTGGAATACCATGACCCACCTGGTAAATAAGTGGAATGATAAGACGAACACATTCCAGTTTGATTCTTTTGAGATCACCATGACTCTAGAAGATGTGGCGAGGATCACTGACCTTAAGTGCGATGGCAGTGCTGTCCTATTACGGCATTTAAACTATAACGCAAGTAAAAAATGCACGACCCTTCTAGAAATGTCGATGGACGAATGGAGTCAATGTATTTCTGGTGGAATCAATTCCACATCAATGAAAGTCTCATCTTTTCGTAATAAATGGGAAGGCCGCTCTGCTACTTGTGCATCTGAAATAGCTGACCAAGAGTTGCGCGACTTCCTTCTTTATTTTTTTGGTCTTTATTTTTCGATTGTTCTGGTTCGAGAATAAGTTACATGTGGTTGCAGTACCTGGAAGACTTAGACGAAGTCCACAACTATGCATGGGGTGCCGCTATGCTCGCACACTTGTACAGTCAACTCTACATTACAAGTAAGGGTACGAAAACAGTTGGGGGATTTTGGCCATTTGTTCAGGTATTTGTTTATTACATACTTAGTAATTGTAGACTAAGCTCACTGAAGATTGTAGTGTTACTAATATATTGTTTTCGTTAGGCTTGGGCGTGGGAACATATTATCCCATTGCGTCTACATTGTGGCCCTGCGATTTATGGTTTTCCAAAGATCGGTCGCTGGGCTAGAATAAACGTCACAGTTCATAATGCTAAGTTCATTTTAGATGGGTTGCAACTAAATGAGGTAAACGTTCTAAAATTGTTTACAATCGGTTCATCATTTATTATTCAGTATTATAAATCGTTGTAATGTTTAGCATTCTTAAGTAATCATCGTTGCAGGATTTTGTCTTCCTTAGTATATATTGTTGTCGCCATATCATTCTTAAGTAAATTGTAATATATTTGTCACTCATTATTAAAAAGAATTACCAATGTACAGGTTTTGTGAAGACCGTATGAAGATGGGGAGGACGATGACCAAGACGTTGTTGCAAAGGCTGCTAGATTGTCTGACCGCGATTTGTGGCTGTTTTGCAATTATGAAGCCGAGTTGCAGCATGGTAGTTGAGTTCTTCTATAATCTGGCTTGGGGCAGTCTATCTCAAGTAAGCCTTTGGAAGTGAGAAGGAAGATGAATAATGGTCGGGGCAGGAAAGTGAATTGGCGTGAACGCTACAAGGACGAATTATTAATTTGGAACATAGGTGGTGTCCGTGCTGTATCGTATGATTATAAAGGACGATAATTTGATTCCTTCTATTTCCAAAGATATTGGGAACCTATGCGGTGAAATCTGAAGATTGAGAAAATTGGGAACCCATGCCTCCCAACTGCCCCCTTTCATGCTGCATCCCAGCATCTACAACTCGTCCGTCGTCTCTCTCCAGTTATAACATCGATTCCCTTAGTAACAAATCGCGATGAAGAGTGAACACTTGCTACAAAAGAGAACATTGTCTCCGCCGTAAGGTTCGAACTGATGGAGAGGGAGAATAAGAAATTAAAGACAGATGTAAGCAATATGGGGATACAATTGAACTCAGTGGTAGAGATGATGACCAATTTTTTTAATAAGATGGGCGCAACCAAGAGGGTACCCAGGATAGACAGTCCACTAAGAAAAAGAAAGAGACGAGTCTATCATATTTTATCTGATTCGTCAAGTGCCACGGAATAAACCCTAGGTATTTTTTTTTATCGCGATAGGTATTTGTTGTAATTCTATTAGTTATTGTCGTAACACGACATTCTTTTATTGTTCAATTTTTTTTATTACATCTAACAGACACGTTTCGTCTATGGATCTCATAAATAAATAAACTGTAATTGAAAATAGATGTCTGTTGTTCAAAAATCGTGGCATTGCCTAACCTTCTTGATTGAATGAAAATCGCAATATAACTCGCAATATAACTCATTTTTTAATGAAAATCGCAATAGATGTCTGATTGGCACGAGTAATATTGTTCACAAACCGCAATATAACAACATCCTTAATGAAAATCGCAGAACACATGCAATTTATGTGTTCAACAAGGTCTCGTAATCGACGTTAGAAAATGATTAAGGTCAATATCAATATAATAGATCATTTGTCTTCAGCAATTGCTGTATTTGTCTCCGCCTTGATAGAAAATCGCAAAAAGGATTTGCGATGTATGCCTTAAACAATAATTGAATAAGTTCTGACGTCGTAAATGATAACAGTCAACAGCGACACGAAAAGTCTGATGCTCAGAAATCACTATAGATATTTGTTGTAATTCTATAAGTAATTGTCGTGATGTAATTCTATAAGTAATTGTCGTAACGTGACGATTGAATGAAAATCGCAATATAACTTGTCGTTTTTGAATGAAAATCGCAATGAAAATCGCAATGAAAATTGCAATGAAAATCACAATAGATGTCTGATTGACACGAGTAATATTGTTCACAAATCGCAATATAACTCATCATTTTTTAATGAAAATCGCAGAACACATGCGATTTATGCGGTCAAGAATGTCCCGTAATCGATGTTAGGAAATGATTAAGGTCAGCATTGATATAATAGATCATTTGTGTTCAATAATTGTTGTATTTGTCTCCGTCTTGATAGAAAAACACAAAAAGGATTTGTGATGTATGCCGTGAACAATAATTGAACGAGTTCTGACGTCGTAAATGATAACAGTCAACAGCGATAAGAAAAGTTTGATGCTCAGAAATTGCTATTGATGATCATCAGTAAATTCAAATCGCGTAATAGGTCGTCGGCCAAAAGCGGTATGATATGGTTCCTGCTCAGAAATCACTCATTTACAGGGACACCTTAAATGCAAACCATGAAATAGGATTGCAATTCATGAGGTCAACAACGCCTTATAATATTCAGCTTTCGTTAAATGAAGTCATCGGTAAGAAGACTTTGTTGATCGCAAATGGAAGTATTATTGAACAACGTGGACAAAGTAATGGCCAATGGCTTGTAATAATCGCCCTTTGTAAACGGTATAAGACAACATCGATTTGCGATGTATGCGGACAACAAGACGAAACAATTTTGTTTGTGTTAAATGATACTAGTCTAAAGCGATAATGAACGTTTGTTGTTAAAAAACCGATAAGGAAAGTATGTGGCATGAATATATCGATGTATCCATATATGATAATCAATACAATAATCGTCAAAGATTATACATACCTGGAAACCGGGTCTGGTCGGGTCGGATCAATTTTCCACTCAACTATTGTTATAATATGCAGTCGAAACAACGTTTTTTTATTTGTTTAAAACACAATCAATTAATTTGCAGGCGGTTTTCGAAAAAGGGCGGCATGTGAAACGACATTTTCCTTATTTTTGACTGACGACATCGATTCCGTAGCTACGTCATAAAGGTGCCATCGATATCTTCGTCCAGGCATGGCGCCGAAGAAGAGGATGATGGGAGCAATACGACCAGGCATGGTGCCGAAGAAGAGGATGATGAGAGCAATACGACCAGACATGGTGCCAAAGAAGAAGACAACCACATCCACAGGACCAGCACTAGCGCTTAAGGCGTATATTTTTTGAACCTCCTGACCGGTTTAGGGAACATTTGCCTTTTTATGTCGTATATTCGATTTATGTTGTTTACTGTAGAAAATAATTTCTATGTCGAATTCTGAATACTATGCTCATGGTGCACTCAGTGAAACATCCACAGACAAGGGTGGGCGACAATGCCCTAAAGAGTTTGAAGATAATATCAAGCAGATGCAAGATGAATTTGCAGACGGGAACACTATCAGTAATTTTATACGTATGTAACCACTATCATTTTCTAGGTCATCAGTTTGTATGTTTTGAAGTTCGTAAATTTTTGCAACCAGACAATGTGTGATTTTGTCAATTATATTCAAAGCAACGCAACGAGCAATATCGTACGCATCATCATCCCTTATTTCATGGTATGTCTGTTCTGCTATTTTTTTATTTGCTTTTATGACTTAGTCACGTTTCTTAGTGGTTAAACCTTACTATTTCGTGCAACAAACATACGTCCGACGAAAGCCATACACCAGTGGATTCGTAGATGCACTACCTTGTTGGAATATCGATGATCACTGCGTAGACTTTTCGAATTTTGAAAAGGTAATTGAACAAACCTCTTCTCCAAGGTTTAGTCCTAACATCCCCATCACGATATGTCTATGGATTTATAAAATATTGTATCGATTCGCAGATTTTACTTCCTACACTCTGCAAAATTCTGAACACTAGGTCTTATACAAGATAAATTTACGAGAAAAACAACTATGGTATAACTCATTGGACTGCCACAATGGTGTAGAACATGACGCTATACATTTGGTAAGCTTCTGTCCATAGGTGAATTGTAGCTATTTGAGGTGGACCGGATTTTACTATATTCTCCATTTATCACAGGTGGGATTCCTAAACGACCTTTTGGGTGTCGACATTGCCGAGTGGATGTTGCTCTGTGCTGACGATGCTTCTTTACAAAGTAATGGGGTCGATTGTGACATATTCGTAATGAAGCATATTGAAGCAATATACAATGGAGAAGAACCTTGTTTCGATGCTGTATGAGCTTTGTATCCGTTGTTATTGGGGAATCCTGTTATATATTGGTTTCACATTACATATTTTGTTGCAGAAAGATATACCGGAAGTACGCGATGAACTATGCCGAAATTTGATTGAGTTTAAAAAGTCGACAGACATAAATAATCAGCCAACAAGACTACTTACAAAGGAAAGAGACGGCACGATCCAGAAAAGTTTACAAGGATGTAAATAGATTTCTAACAGATTTTGGAGACTGTCTACACCAATTTCCGTAGGCAAATTTTGTAAGACTACAAATTTTATAAATTTCTCTCCGTTGAAATATAATTTGAACTTTACAAAACACGCTTGTAAATCGTTGTACTGCTTCATCTACGAAACTTAAATTGTAACGAGAAATAGTTTTGTGTTGTATGCGGTGAACCAATGCTAGTAATGCTGCTCTTCAGTAATTAAGAATACTGCACAATGAAAATCGTATTTTGATGCTGTTTCAAAATCTTTGTATAACTCACACTCCGTGAACGAAAATCGCGAAAATAGATTTTCGCTTTATGTGGTCCACAAAGGGACGTAATGTTCGCCCTTAACAAATGATAAAGTAATTATCGATAAGAAAGGTTTGTTCCTCAAAAATCGTTGTATTGCTGAACTTACGAGAAAGAAAACCATAATATATATGCCCTATCGTGAACGAAAATAGTGCATAGCTAGAAGAGATGTTTGATGCTTAGAAATCATTCTATTGCTCAATGCCATTGAATTAAAATCGCAAATTGTGAACTAGTCTGAAAAATGTCTCATTTTCTGTGAAGGGATTAGTTGGGAGAGTGACTCAGGCTGACCTATTGTCGAGGTGTAAGTCCATAATCTACGCCTAAGGCGATTTGTTGGGTCGAGGGTGGACAAAGTTGTGGATTTATGTAAGACCAATAAATATTTCTAAAATCAAACTCACACGATACGTGCTACCGTGATTTGAACTATTATGTCTAATCACATTGATTAGTTTTGTATACAGCTGTATGAAATGACATTGTTTAATTTCATTAATGCGGAGTGTATTTTATTTGAGATTTGCTCTGTGTTTATTAAAACTGTCATATTTATTTGAAAATTGGCGGAGGGTGATAGGACGTTTTATTTATATATGAATGACACATCACACATGTTAAGGATGTGTTCAACTTTGCTTCGTGAATAAGGAACTGACAAACCAACAATTCTTGCATAAACGACTTGTTCTTGAATCGAGTGTATAAGCGGCTTCGACGCAATTGAGGTATCTGTCTAGACTTATTTCAGATGTCTGCAAACTCATAATTAAAGAAAATGTCGTTTCACAGTCCACATTTTTTCAAATTATTACACAAGATTTCATGGTAGTAGCCGTGAAGATGATGTTAGACCACCATTTCTGAACAACAAACCTGTCTTATTGTTGTGTACTATTTCTAATTACGAAAGTGACATTAATGGCTCTTGTTGACCGCATTCATCGCGAATCTCTTTTGTGATTTTCATTCTGTGAGTGTCAGCAATAAAGCGATGTGTAAACATCAAGCATTTCCTATCGATGTTGACTATTATCATTTCGAACATTAGAAGCCTTTATCGATTGCATACATCATAATCTAATTTTGCGACTATCAATCATGCGGGTTGAGGGCACATCTTTTATCAATTAAAAGCTTGCATTACTTGTGCATGCTTACCGTATAAATCCCATGTTTTCCTTGCGATTTGCATTCAATGACGACAAAGAATATTGCGATTGCAGAACAACAAATGTTCCTTGTGATATTATGTATGTTTCATATTATTTTTTGAGTTATCCATGATTATTTAAGCATAAGATTATGAATGTGTGCACTTTATTTGTGTTATGACATGCTTTACATGAACTTATGGTAAAAGATTTTGATCAACACACTTTAGTTATTACCAAAGTGATCTTGACCGTGTTGAGATTGAAATTCGGTATTGAGATTGTGTGTGACTTTATGAAACAATAATTCTACCCAAAGGTAAGTCATTGTATTCCAAATTCACATAGGGTATAATAGTAGATGTGTATACCAGTCCATGAAGCATGTTCATACCCAAAGATACAATGCTAAATTGCCTCTAGTTACATGATTTACTAGTTTTACCAATTGAAGTTAATTCCTTGAGAATTAAGGAGGTGAAGTAGCTCATAATATTATTATTTTTATAAAAGTGAAATGATAATGACTCTATTATGCTTGTATTAAAAAAGGTGAATAATAAAGGGTCTCACATTTACCTTTTTCATGTGAATCTTGTATAAGTGATTAATCTCTCACTTATACAGAGAATAACACAGTCAAACAAAAAGTTATCTATGAGAAGTGGGAGCGCTCAGAAGGTTGTTTATGAAAAGTGAGAGTACTAAAATAATCTTAGCTTGTTGCTTTTGCAATTGCGAGTGACTAAGAATATTTGAGGTGTCATCTTTCACTGCAGGATAATGAAAGAATTTTTAAAAGCCATCGAGACAAAAATTATTGATTTAAAAAAGATTTCATCTCAAGCCATATGAATTAGAAGCTTCATTATGGGTCTAGGTATAGCAGACTTTATTGGAAAACCACTAAAGATCTTATGTGATAATGAAGCTATTGTGTCTTTCTCAAATAACAATAAAAGTTTTACCTCATGTCGACATGTGGAGTTAAAATACTTTGTTGTTAA
This sequence comes from Nuphar pumila, assembly GCF_984573655.1. Lineage (NCBI taxonomy): Eukaryota > Viridiplantae > Streptophyta > Magnoliopsida > Nymphaeales > Nymphaeaceae > Nuphar > Nuphar pumila. The sequence continues at coordinate 91,215,388 of NC_143260.1, forward strand.
AGAAAGAACTGAGAATCATTTAGTCTGTATTGATACAATCGGTACAAAGGAAATGACTGTGGATCCCCTTAGTAAAAGGCTAGCTAGTACCGAGAGTATATTCTCAACATGTAATAGAGATGGGTCTATTTGATTCCTTCTGATGTATGATAATACATTATGGTTATATGTGATCACATTTATGAAACTAATTTGGTTCTCTATGGTTTTCATGCATTGTTGATTCTGTATAAAGTATCTCTCATTTGGATAGCGAGAATAACATAATAACAATATTAAAGGACCAATAGAATGGGTTAGAGAGCAACCCATACATAAAAGTAAACTTAACATGCTAAAACACTGAAAATAAATAATATTGTGATGCATGAAAATATGACATTTCATACAGAGGTGTTCATCTACATAACTTATATGATTTATTATTATGATACCTAATAACATGTGAACCCACATGAAAATTAAATCATGATAATGGTAAAGAACCTCGATTATGTGTTTTTCCATGTCAATGGGTCAAGTAAGAGAATATTGGATTTTAGATCAGATCAGATTCAACATAGATGTGACCCATATTGACATAGGCACATCAAAGGACATACATGGAAGAGGCTTTTGGGTTTCGGGGGGTTACAAGACAGTTACGAAGTCTTATAACTATCCATTCATGCCCATTAGGGACCTCCACTAGTGTCCTTATGGACACATTATGGGCCTCCCCCAGATCTCCCTATAAATAGGAGAGATCAATGGTAGCTTGATGAGGACTACCATGAGGGCATATATGGTTGTTGAGTGGCACATTATTGTGTGATCTCTCTCTGGGTTCAAGACTCCTGCTCACCTCTCGACATTCTGGCCTAGGCTCATTGAGGGTGTCGATTGGCCAAGGAGAATGCCAACCACCTGCATCTATCGAAGCGTCGTTCGGATCATCCAAGGCTATATTCAATAAATGGCTCTTCCGCGATCCATTTGATGCTAACAATTACCTCTTATTGTTAGATTACACAAAATAGGAGTGACCACTAAACCAAATGGTTGGAATGATAAAAAACTTCTAAAATAGTTAACAAAACTATTTTCCAAACAAAATCCCACAGAAAAGTTCCCACAAAATTTTAAAATAAGCATGTCTTGCAGTTTAATATGACAATAATTGCAGGAGAATTAAAGTCTCGTCTACAACCACATCAGTCAATCCAATCCCCATATTCACAGAGAACTAGTCACCTAAAGATCATAAAATCCATATCACATAAACAATTGTACCAATAGGAACAAATATATAGAAAGATAACCAAAGTCTAAGCTTTTTGCAGGGGCAGGGCAAGAAGGAATAAGAAACCAAATGACAAGAATCAAAACATACACGCTACAGAACAACGAGTGCAACAGAGAAAAACAATGATACCCACAAGTATGCATAAAATTTCCAAGAAAACCATAAAGAAGCATACACTCAAGAGCAGAAGTGGGATAACCACGATTCTTTACATCCATAACCACTTAAAGCCTAAGCCAATTGTGATTCAAAACTTGACCTTCACCGATCATCACATGAGAAACCACATTTTTGGGATAAAAAACACCAAATATCAGGAAAAAAAGCAACAATCCAACCAATGTGTATCCAAATCCATCAAAACATGAATCATCTTATAGAGATTCTCGATCACATCTGGCTGAGAGCACCCCAATGAGGTGCTTCACGAATGAATGAAAGCTAGAGTACCAGGAATGGAACACCATGGGTTAAGAGACAAGAGAAACCCTGCGCTAAGGAAAAGAGGATGAAAAAGAAAAAAAGGGAAGGAGAAAGGGCTGGCAGCTCCCTCTTAATATTTCAGATTTTTGCTGGAGTATTAACTATGGCTTCCTTTAGTTTAGCTATAGTTAAAAGGGTACACCTCTACGAGTATTAACTAAGCTGAAAGCCACAGTTAAAAATCAAATGACCGTAGTTAAATATTTCAGGACTTATTATTAACTATGGATTTTTATTAAACTGTAGTTAATAATTGTAGCTTTCAACAACCAAAGTTAATACTTCCTATCTATTTTATCTTCATTCAGCAACCAAAGTTAATACTTCCTATCTATTCTATCTTTATTTTGTAGTGCAACATTTTCTATACAAGATCATCACCAAGGTTATGTGGATGCGCCCATTCTCAAGAAAATCATTTTGATGAATCATAGGGAAGAAACATACAAGAGAGTTCTCTTAGCCCATAAGGTGGTGGACTCCCTATTTAAGAATCAATCCCCCTTGGTCTATCTCAAATTGGATCTTTCAAAGGCCTATGATAGGGTTGATTGAGAGTTCCTAAAAGATGCAATGTTATACCTTGGTTTCCATCCCAAGTGGGTAGAGAGCATTACAACCTCTTTTGTTGTCCTCGTTAATAAAGCAACATGGAGAGAAGGGGTATGGAAATGATAGATTTGAATTTAAGTATCATTATGATGTGAACCCAAGATATGGCAAAATTCGATCTATAGTTGCATTTGTTAAACTAGAAACATCATCTAACAACCCTTTTTAAGCATTGGTAGTAACTTTGGGTGGCACTTGTAAACACCCCAAATTTTCCTCATCCATTTTAAAACACACCCCTCATGCAGTGCCAACCCTGGTAGGTCAGTGTAGGAGTCAAACCCCAAGTTTGTGTTAGAAAACTACCATTTTACCCACTTTCATTAGGAAAATTACCATTTTACCCATAAGTCATCCCGGACCCCAGTCAGTCGGAGTCAACCAAGCTCATTAGTCAATTCAGAATAGTTAGAATGTCAGTCATTTCAAGCTCATCTGAGCTCACAATGAACATATCATTTCCATTTCTGACCATTCCTGCCAAAATGGGATCATTTTTCCAGGAATGAGCTCATTTCTCACTCAAATCCAAGCCAATTGTCTTTGAGTCAGTCATTCCCAATCAATTCTATTCCCCTAAGTCTATCTTGAGCTCATAGAAGTTCAAGTGCTTCATTTTCAGTTCAAAACCATTTCCATGTGTCCAGGAGCCCATTTTAGCCTGTTTCAGCTCTTTCAGCTTAAATTAAGTTGAGTTCAGTCAGTTGAGCTAGTGTTTGAGCTTCAATTTTAGTTCATCTCAGTATTACTGATCTTTATTCTAGCTCAAACCTAGCTCTGGTTTGTAATTCACTTCACTCCAGTGATCATTTTGTATCATTTCTCTAAAAATGGCAATTTTGTTTGAAAATCTATTTGGGGAGTTCAGTTGAGTCAGTGTCTTGTCAGTCTAGTTGAGTTATGAAACCCTAGAACCCAGCTCAATCTAGTTCATTTCAGTTCAATCTAGCTCAAACCCCAATTTTTAGTGTCGCTCTAGCCCGGTAGAACCCGAAAACCATTTTTTGAACCATTTTGCAAATTTTATCAATTTTAACACCTTTTGAACTGGTACAAGTGTCAATCGGGGTTTAATATTCAAATTTCTTCATTCAGGGTCTGCATTTCGCATAGCATTTCATATTATTTCTCATTATTTCATATTATTTCTCAGCATTTCATAACATTTTATCACATTTCATTTTCGAGGTCCAGAACTCTAGTTTTATAAATTTCAATCCAGATTGAGTTTTAAAAGTTTTTAGAAATCAATTTCAAACCTTGGGTTTCCAAAATTAACATTTTTACCCCTGGGATTCTAAATTTGGAAATATTTCCTCGAGAAAAACAATCTGGATTTCTTTCAAACTCAAATTTTCAAATTTTAAACTGGATTTGCTTTGCAACGGGGTGCAGAATTTCAAATTCGAAGCTCATTTCAAAAACTGCCAAAAATAGCTCGTTTCATCTGGAAACTTTTTAAAAAGACTATTCTACCCCTATGATCCTCAAAATGAATTTCAAATTTGGAAAGTGAGCCCACTCTGAGATGGTTCCTTCATTTACATCTATATTTTCATTTTAAAATAAATAAATATATATATCTTTTCTTTCTTTGTTTTCTTTTATTTTTCTTTTTTTATTTTATTTTATGAGAGGAGGTGGGACCCACAAGGGGGTCGACCCCCCTTTTTTTTCATTTTCTCCTTCTTTCCTTTTTCTTTCTCCTTCTTCTTTCCTTTTCTTTCTTCTTTCCTCCTTTCTTTCCTTTCTTCTTCCTTTTCTTTCCTTCTTCCCTTCCCTTCCTTCCTTTTCCCTCCTTGGTCCAGCCCATTCACATACACCCTTTCCCCCCCTTTTCATTAGCCCCTAAATACCTAAGTCCATTCCAATTAAACCCTAAGTCTTTTTGTTAAAAAAGGAAAAACACTACACGGCTGCCCTAATACCCATCTCTCTCTTTCCTTCGCTTGGACTCTCTCCACCTTCCCCTTGGCTCAAACTGCGGCCTCATCAACCTTGTAGCAGCCTCCTTACATCCAGCTTCAGCCACCCTTTGGAGTCAACAACACCTCCAACTTGGCCAACACCTCCAGCCATCTTTTGTTGCAGCCACAACACCACTCCAGCCGGTCTATCATCCTCAACTCCAGCCGGTTTGCCACCACCTGCAGCTTCTCAAACAGTTTCAACATCCTTCATCCCCTCCAAGAGGCATCCAACACATCTCCATTTCAGCCACACCCACGCCATGACAACAACCCATTAGCACCCACTTTGGTGTCTACCTCCAGTCAACTCCCAACTGCAACATCAACCTTAAAACAACACCTTTGGCCTTCTTGGTAGTATATCCCTTCAGCCAATCCAAGGTAAGACTTCCATGTCATTAATGTTTGTTCATTATGAATGTATGATATTCTAATCAAAGTGCTACTGTGTGAGGTGATCCATCTGATGAATGAATCAGATCTCTCATTTCGATAGCCAACATCAAACTAAACCTCATATCTCCCTTGTTTTCATTTATTTTAGATCTTTTCCTCACATCATTTGCATGCTTAGGCATTCTATTTAATTCATTTTATTTGTTTCATAGGTGGTCTAATTAGTTTTGTTAGTATTTGTCTAATAGTTAGTTGGTTTTGATCCATGCCCAGTCCAGTCGTTATTGTATGCGTAAATTTTTAGCAATAAATGTCAAAATGTTTATTGTGAATGCCATTATCTATCAGTGATCCCCTACCAAAAACCCAAATCGATTAGGGTTTTATAACCCTATTTCAAAAATCAAAACCTAAATCGGGTTCTCACCCCCCCCCCCCCCCCTGGAAAATCTAAATTTCATTTAGCAGACAAGAACCTCCGAGATCTTCTAGATGGACGATCCAAATTTCTCTCTAAAAAATACAGTGAATCCCTATTAGAGCCTATTGTTTTCCAGTACTTTCCTAACTTTTCTAAGGAGCTTTGGTTTCTGCTAAAAATCAATTTTCCCAGACCCCTGGGAAAATCTCACTTTTTCTTTGTCAGGGTCTAGACCGACCCTAATCCTCTGTGTTTGTTCAACCCATAGGCTAGATGTCAAAACTTCCAACTGAGAAGTTGTTCCTAACCTTTCTCTCTGTCGTTCCCCAAAATTTGAGAATTTTTAAAGCAGCCTAGATATTTTTCTCAGAATTAACTTCCCTGTCTGTCAAATTCCAATGTCTGAGAATTTCAGAGATCTAGGTCTCTCATAATCCTCTGCTCTCTCCCAAACCATAAGTCGAATCCTAAAACTGTAAAAAGAGAAAATCTTCCACTACAAGAAAATAGGTTGTTAGCGACAGAATTTCGCGATGGAATAATTCTCGCTAGTTAGCGATGGATTAACAAGCGAAAAAGATTCATCGCTATAATCAATGAAATTTACGGAAATGGCGACGAAAGATATTCCATCGCAAAATTTGTCGCTAATTAGCGACAAATTTTATGACAAAATATTTTGTCGTAACAGACGCAACATTTAGCGACGTCGTTTGCGACGAAAGATTTTTCATCGCTAATTAGCGACAGAATTGGCGACAGAAACAATTTCGTCGCTATGTTCATAAATTTGATTTACGGTGGCTTAGCGACGAAATTAATCTGTCGCTAAGCCATCACGAATTATTGCATAAACCTAATCCCAGACCTCTTTTCCTTTTCTTCTTTCACTGCTCCTGCTCCCGTCGTTCGCCCTCTCCCGCCGTTCGCCGGCCCCACCGTCCGCCGACCCCGCCGTTCGCCGCCGCCTGAAGACAGGTATTAAGCTAAAATACCTTAAGGGGGTCGGCCCCCCTGTGTTTTCCGGCAGGGGTTCGACCCCCTGCTTTTGCCGGCAGGGGTTTGACCCCCTACCGAAAAGGCAGGGGGTTAACCCCTATGTTCCGGAAGCGGGTAGACTCCCCTGCCAAAATGCAGGGGGTCAACCCCTTACGTTTCGGCAGAGGGTTGACCCCCTGCGTTTCGGTAGGTCATTGGGTACTGGGCTTCTCAAGGCCAATGCAAAATATTTTCATTTGCCTCATTTTTTTTTTGTGACTTCATTTTAAAACAGTGTTTTTGCAGATTTCTCAACGGAACCCACTTGTGCTCAGCCACCCGTGGTAAGTAAGTGACAAAAATAATGCAAATCGGGTAAATACCCATGGTGAGTAAGTGATGCAAGCATATCACATGTTATTTAATTTATTAGATGTAACACTTTATTGTTCACACACTCACTTAGTTGTTGATATTTAGGGTTGCTTTGTTAGAGTTCGGAGATCATGCTGATCATGATTTTAATGTATGAATATGGAAGTGTTCTTATTTTTGGAGTACGGATTCCATGCTAGGCATGGTAGTAGTTAGTGGAATATTGAAGTGTGTTTGCTGCAGATACATGTTTGTCATTTGTTTGATATGAATGATTACGATGTATTGCAATGTTTGATGTAATTATATCCATGCTTGCATGTAGTTACTTTCAATTTGATTATGGCTTCCAATCAATATAAAAGTTTTTTGACAACTTTAGAACACATATATGCATGATTGAATCACTATGAAAGTTTTTTGACAACCTTAGAACACATACAAGCATGCTTTTATCACTATGAAATTGTTTTACTGCCAAATAATACACATATGCATGATTGAATTACTATAAAATTTTTCTTAGAACACATATATGCATGATTGAAACAATATGAAAGTTTTTTGACTACCTTAGAACACATATGAGCATGATTGAATCACTATAAAAGTTTTTTGACAACCTTAAAACACATATTAGCATGATTTCATCACTATGAAAGTTTTTTGATTGCCTTGTAACACATATATGCATGATTGTGATACATAACACATTTATTTGACATCCTTATAAACCATATATGCATACATGAATCACTGTGACATTCTTTGACAACCTTAGAACACATATCTTCATGATTGAATAACTATAAAAAAAATTCTAGTCTTAGAACACATATCTGAATTCTGTTAATGTCCTTCAGTTTATTGCTAGTCTATGTGTCATTCAACCATTTACTTTATACTTTGTTGCATTAGATTAGGTGCATTGCATATAATTTACTTCATTATATTTTATTTATAAATACTAACATTTTGGTTCTCTTGTAGGATGCTGGAGATGATCAATGTAGATATGAAAGTTTTTTAATGCCTTATAACACATATATGCATGATTGAATCACTATAAAATTTTTTGACTGCCTTAGAACATGATATGCATGATTGAATCACATCTAAAGTTTTTTGACTGCCTTAGAACACATATGAGCATGATTGAATCACTATGAAAGTTTTTTTACTGCCTTATAACACATATGAGCATGATATTAGCATATATGAAAGTTTTTTGACTGCCTTATAACACATATATACATGATTGAATCAATATAAAAGTTTTTTGACAACCTTAGAACACATATATGCATCAGCCTCATATGTATTCTAAGATTGTCATAGTGATGAAAGCATACTTGTATTATTTTAAGATTGTCAAAAAACTTTCATAGTGATTCAATCATGCATATATGTGTTATAAGGCTGTCATAAAAATTATATAGTGAATCAATCATGCATATATATGTTCTAAAGGTGTCAAAAAAAATCATAATGAGGCAATCATGCATATATGTATTCAATCATGCATATACTAGCTTGAAATCTAACGACATGAATCTAATGACATGAAACAAATGAAAAACCATATTCTAACAAATAAAAATGTTATTTGGATCAGTTACATGATATGCAATTTCATGAATACATATTCAAATCGAAAATAACTTCATGCAAGCATGGATACAGTCACATCAAACGTGGCAATACATTCAAATCATTCATAACATACAATGTCAAACATGTACCTGCATCAAACACACTCCAATATTTTGCTAACTACTACCTCATCAAACATGGCAATACATTCAAATCATTCATAACATTCAAACATGTATTTCACTAGATCGAGTATGCTTCATCATCACTTGTTTCACTTTCATATTCTTCTTCTTCCTCCTCCTTTTTGTTTTCTTTGTCTTCTTCTATATTGGGCGCCCATCCACTTGGTATATCATTTAGATCACATTCTTTCATATGTGTGTCATTGGACAATGAAGATATGACATGCAAACCATGTGTAAAATCATGATCATAAGAGAAGTCATACATATCATCTGATTGATAGTATTCAACATCTTCAACAATCTTGTCTTCATGTAACTAATCATACTTGGGGTATAGTTTAGACTTCACCTTGCAAACCACCCATCATTTATTTCTATCTAACTTTCTTGTATTCGGATATGAAGTATAGTAAACTTGTTGAGCTTGCGATGCTAATATAAATAGTTCATATATTTCAAACCTTGATTTATGATTCACCTCCAGAATGTGTGAGGCTTTATCGACTCTTGTTGTTGTGAGATCAAACCAATGACACTTGAATAAAGTTAACCTGTTATTTATGCCTAAGTAAGTGAACTTCATTATTTCTTCTATAACATCATAGTCATCAAGTTTATTTTTACCATAACTGCTATCCTAGACACACACGCCACTATTCATCGTTGACTTGTTTGCACCATAGTCTTTTGTATAAAATTAATAACCATTTACGATGTATCCATTGTAACATTGCACAACTTTGGTCAGACCATTTTATAAATCACATATTCTTTGGTCATTAACACCACCATGGCAGACCTACAAGCATAAACAATGACTATAAACACGATCAATTAAGTAACATATTGTTGTTCACACGGAAAGAATACATGTCATCGTCCTTACCAACTCTTTCATCCATGCCACAAACTTATTTTCATATTTTTTTTGTAATTCTGAATCAGTTAGATGTGGAAGTTCTTTTCGCAACCCTAGATCAAATCGTTTGCATTTAACAGATAATTATATTACCAAAACATATATGTAGAGAACTAAGTATAACATATTATGTATACTTACTCGATATAGGGGTCGATCTCTGAGCAATTAAAAAGGATATAGATTTGTGATGCATCATGCGCTCGATCTTCCAAGAGTCTTGATCGACAACTGCCAAAGGCCTTCCCAAGTGGTTTAAATATCGATAGTTTTCCAGTCACAATAACTTATTCTCTATCATCATTATGAGGTGAGCAAGTGTAACGTGTTGAAATGTGAGACTAAAAGTACATAGATGAGAAATTTAAAATTTTTTCTAAAGTGTATGCCTCACAAATTCAACCCTCCACTCCTTTTTTTTTTAGGTCAAACATGCATCTGTCAACAACATGCATCTCATAATACAATAAATTTCCAATAGCATTAGGGAGAAAAATATAAAATAAAATTTACCTTTCAAATGGGTACATCTACGATATTGTACAAGACCACCAACTCTAAGTTCATATGGCAAGTGTATGATCACATATTCTACAACGTCGAAAAATGTTGGAGGAAATATCTTCTCTAGCTGACAAAATAGTAGTGACGACAAAATCCTTGAGATTCTTTATCTCAGCTACTACAACTTCCAATGTATACACTGTTCTAAAAATTTGACTCAACTCGGATAATACCCTCCATATAGGTTTGTCTAACAAATCATGAAATGCTGGCGGAATCAACCGTTGCATGATAACATGACAATCATGGATCTTCAACCCATACAATTGGCCTTCATCTATCTTCACAACCTGAGCAATGTTAGAGACGTATCCATCCGAAAATCTCAACTGTCTCAACTACTGGCATACCTGCTTTACTTGATCTGATCTAAGTACATACCTTGCATTTGGTTTCAATAATTTGCCATTGTACTCTTGGAGTTCCAATTCTGGTCTCTTACATATTACTTTTAAATTCATACAGGCCTTCAAGTTATCCTTCATTTTTCCTTTAATATTCATTATCATATTAAACATATTATTAAACATATTTTTCTCCACATGCATCACATCCAGATTATGTTGTATCAATAAGGTCGACCAATATGATAGTTCCTGAAATATAGATTTCTTTGTCCAATTGTGATCCTTCCCAAATCCAAGGAAGGGCCTCGCACTACGGGCATCTGTCAGTCCATATGGAAAGTATCGCAATCGTCTTAAAATCTTTATGCCCGACAACCATGCAGGTGGACCTTCTATTTCAACTGTGTCTGCTCGAAACATATTCCTTTGTTATCGGAACACATGATTGCTGGGTAGAAATTGACGATGACAATCAAACCAGCACGACTTTCTTCCATGCGTCAATCTAAAAGAATTTGTATCCTTCATGCAATACAGACATGCCAACCTCCCATGTGTGCTCTAACCAGATAACATACCATATGCAAAGAAGTCACTAATTGTTCACAGAACAACAACCTTCATATTGAAGTTTTATTTTTTGTGGCATCGTGTGTAAGAATACCGTCATCCCACAGTATTTTCAGTTCATCAATCAATGACCTTAAATATACATCAAGATTTTGGTCCAGAGAAGTCGGATCAGGGATCAATAGAGACAAGAAAAGATTTTGACGCTTTATACACAAGCTTGGAGGAAGGTTATATGAGGTGATAAATACCGACCAACACGAGTATGAGGTTGATCTACTCCCAAATGAATTAAATCCATCTGTACATAAACCGAGTCTAACATTTCTCACTTTCATTGCAAAGTTCTGGTGAGTACGATCAAAGTGTCTCCAAGCTTCCACGTCAACAAGATGTGTGATCTTCTCTTCATCATATCAAACTTTATTTGCATGCCATATCATTTGTTTAGTTGTCCTCGAAGACATATATAGTCGTTGCAATTCAGGGGTGAGAAAGAAGTAGCGGAGTGACTTGTATGACATTTTTTTTGACCTCGTGCTGCCATTTCTCCTTGTCTTTGTCTTGAACCGAGGATGCCCACATGACGGACATGATCTGCTATTTTTTTGATCTTTGAAATACAACATGCAGTGATTTGGACAAGCATCTATCTTTTGATACCCTATACCTAGAGCGTTAACCATAACCTTCACACAATAGAGATTTTTTGACAATTTCTCATCTTTGGGCAACATACTCTTCACAATAGAGCATAGACGATCAAAACATGATTGACTCAAATTATACTCTGACTTCAAATTCAGTAGTTAAAGAATTGCAGACAAGATAGTGTGACTCTCGCAACCATTTCATGATGGATCATCAACATCTCTAAGTAAGTCATAAAATTTACTAGTTGCATCGTTTGCTACTTCTTCCTCTACCACAGTTGGTACATCACTAAGTCCCATAGCAGAATCAATTTCTGGTCTTGCGGTATCAAATATTAAATCCATATATAGATTATCGTGCACCACATCCACCCATGCATTAAAATTATTCCAAAATTCTTCACCATAAAGTGTCCAATTCTGATAACCACTAACAAAACCCTTCCTGTATAGGTGATGTCTAAAGCCATGAGGTTCTACAAATCGATTGTTCTTACACATCGTGCAGAGGCATCTGATCCGACTGGTGGGATTCACTGCACTGACACTTGCCGTTGCGAATTCAATAAAACTGTCAACACCATCCATATATTCATGCGACACCTCATTATCAACTATCCTATGGTACATCTTTTCACGATTTGCACCCATTTTGTCCGATAATGTTACAAACATTATCATCACCAGTTAAAAGAGAATCATAATAATGCTATGATGAAAAAATATCTAATTAATCTATGAATTTTTGTTTGGTGATTGTTTGTGAGCAATTTTTTTGTTTCAGTTAATGCATAAATTTTCTTCCTCTCTATACCACAAACATGCTTAACATAAAATGCAATTTCATGAACTATTATGAATGGATTGATAATTCAATATTTTCGTGTATAACACCATCAAATCATATTTATACACATCACGAGGATATTTAGAAATATGAAGTTATATTCCATAAAACGATACATTCATTTTAAGCATGTTTTCATGATATAATTTCACATGGAAGACATAATCAAATGAAAAATAACTTCATGCAAGTATGAATACAGACAGATCAAACATTGCATTACATTCAAATCATTTATATCAAAACAATGTCAAATATGTATCTGCAGCAAACACACTCCAATATCCTACTAACTACCACCATGCCTAGTATGAAATCCAAACTTCAAAAATAAGAACACTTCCATTTTCATACATTAAAATCATGCTCAGCATGATCTCTAAATTAACTCCATCAAAGCAGTCCTAAATATCCACAACTAAGTGTGTGTGAATAGAAGTGTTGCATCCAAGAAATTAAATAACATGAAATGAAACCAGAGAACCAGACATGCATTTAAATGTGGATTTGTACATGAAAACAAAGTCATGCATCAAAGTAGCAATGTCATATTTCAGTTTCCAACCAGGTAATATAAAATAACCCAGAGTAATATAAAAATAACTGCACCCACATTGAAGTAGACTTCAAGTCTTCAAGGCAAGATTATGAACAGAAACAAAAAGGCAGGGGGGCTTCGCCCCCTACTGGCAAACCAAAGGAGGCAGGGGCTTTTCCCTCTGGCAGGAAAAACAAAAGGAGCAGGGGGAGCTCCGCCCCCTGCCGGAAGACACACGAAGGCATGGGGCAAAGCTCCTTGCTGAAAGACAAAACCGAAGGTAAGGGGCTCGCTCCTTGCTTGGAAAACAAAAGGAGACAGGGGGAGACATGGCTCGACCCCTACCCACATGCCGAAATAAAGAAGGGGAGGCGGCAAGGGCTTTGCCTCCGCCGGCCTGCCACCCTGCCAACCAAAACACAAGGGACCCTCAGGAGCCCTTCCTCAAGTCGGACGAAGAAAATGGAGGCAGGGGTCGAGGCCCCTGCCAACAGAAAAGAGAGGGGGCAGCAGAAGCTTGGCCTCTGTCAGCCATTCCACCCAATGCAGGCGGCAACCCTGCCGCCTGCCAGAGGAACAAGGTCAAAGAAGATGAAGGAGAAGAAGGCCGAAGAAAAAAGGGGGAAGGGGTTACATGAGGAGAGGAATGGAATAAGAGGCATGGTGATGCTCGCTGGAGCAACGACATTGATGGTTGATAGTTGGATGGGGCTCGAGGTTATGTCGACGGTAACCAGGAGGGTTTGAGGGAGGTGTCACCAGGGAAAAGAGGTCGTCGGCCGAGGGAGGCTCCTGGAGATCGAGGTCAGAGAGGGACGACGACAAGGAGATCCTCGGTGCAGTCGCCGATGGCCGTTGGGGAAACAAGAGGAGACATGAAGGGAGGGGGGGGGGGTCTCGAGGTCGTCGGGGTGTCTGCCAGACACAGGGAGGAGGAGGTGGTCGGGGCGATTGTCGGAGAGTGATAGGTGGCTGGGGCCGTCGCTGGAGAGCAGTAGGTGGCCAGGGCGAGTAGCGCGGGAGAGAGAAAGAGAGCAGAGTTAATTATGTGCCCTAGATGGGTGTTTTACATTAAAAATTAGCGACAGATTCGCGATGAAACAATTTCGTCTCCAACACTGACGCTACTTAGCAACAGATTCACGATGAAAACATTCTGTCACAAACACCGTCGCTAATTAGAAACAGAGTAGCGATGGGAAAAAGTCATCGCTAAGCCGTCACTAAGTTGCGACATAGTTTACGATGGATGTAATTCTGTCGCTAATTAGCAATGGTGTTTGGCGACGAAATTGTTCTGTTGCAAATCCCGCAACTAAATCAAATTTTAGGGATGGCTCATTTTCTCTTGCTAATCCATTGCAAAATTGCGACAGATTATTTTTGTCAAAAATTCCCGTCGCTAATTGACATTTTTCTTGTAGTGTTATGCTAAAATCATGTCATGCTTGAACCACAACAAGAAGAACACTTCTATTTTTAAGCATACAAATTAATCATGATGTGCATGATCTTCAAACTTTATTCAAAAATTTGCACAATGCTTTGAATCATAATAACTTACCACAAGCAATTTGGCTCAATTTTATAAGCAATTCATTTTTCAACTGCGCATAGGCTTGTAGTCCTCTTTGCAATATTTAGCGTTAAGTATCACTAATTTGCAAAGTTGCATGGCATTTCATATGACCAAATAGAGTAGTCACTTAAGCATTATATACATATCTAAAATTAGAATTTATTTGTTCACATAATTACATTCAAATATGAATATTATCAATGCATGAGTACTTACGCAAAACTAAAAATTTGATATGCATGTTCACCCATTTAACTATGCAAAATCGTACATGTTCATATGTATTTATGATGCGTATAATGGCCTATTCAAAACCCTAATATGACAGTGCATATAGAACCTTTCAAAATTAAGTTTTAAACACACACAAACATCACTTTAAAACTGATTTTTAAGCATGCCTTTTATTGCATTCAACTTTGAAAATTTTCTTTTCTCATGGGCATTTCACCGAACACTTAGCGTGTAGCACAATTTTTCATGCACAATTAAATTTCAGCCCATATAAACTCATATAGAATTTATACACATAATAAACAACCTAAATAATGCATTAGAACATTTCTATAGGTGTCTCACAACCTAATCTAAACAATTAGATATTAACATTACCGATTTAGGCAAAATAACCATAACGCAACATGCATATGCCTAACTACATAAAAATTGCAACAAGCTTGCAATGAAACAAACTAGATAAGTATTTTACGAATTCAGTTTAGGAGCCCTACCACTACAAGAAAAATGGTCATTAGCGATGGAATTTTGTGACAGATTTTTTCTGTTGCAACTTTGTGGTGGATTAACGAGAGAAACAAATATGTCGCTAAATTCTGTAATATTTATGAAAATAGCGACAAAAAAACTTTCGTCACCAAATCCATCGCGAATTAGCGACGACTCAGTGACGTTAGGTTTTTGTCGCAATACCCACGACATTTAGTGACAGATTTGGCAACAAAAGTTTTTTCGTCGCTACGTAGCGACGGAATTAGCGACAGAAATATTCCATCGCTAACTGATCATGTAAATTTGCAACAGAGTTGCGATGGACGTTGGCCATCGCCAAATCTGTCGCTAAGTTTTTCATAAATCCCTAATCAGAACCCTTCTTTCTCTTTCCTGTTTCGTCTCTCATGCCCGACCGCCGCACTCTCCCGCCCGACGCACTCCCCGGCCCGCCACCCATCGCCAGTCGCTCCCCGGTCTGTCGCTCGTCCCTCCCCGGTCTGTCGCTCGTCCCTCCCCCGGCCCATCGGCCCCCGTTCCGCTGCCCGTCGCCCCCCGCCCGCCGCCCGGTGTCTCCCAGGTAAGTGGGTCAGTTTTTTTTTTCTGATAAGGGGTTGCCCCCCTACCTCATTCTTTTTTTTCGGTAGGGGGGGGGGGGGGGGGGGGGGGCGCCTGCCACATTTTTTTTTCCATCAGAACTCGCCCCCTGCCTCATTTTTTATTTTCGGCAGAGGGGTCGCCCTCTTACCTATTTTTTTTTCGGTAGGGGGTCGCCCCCATGCCTCTTTTTTTTTCCTACAGGGGGGGGACCCCTTGCCTCTTTTTTCTCCAGCAGGGGGTCGCCCCCCTTGCCTCATTTTTTTATTCAGGCAAGGGGTCGCCCCCCTGCCTCTTTTTTTTGTCGAGCAAGGGGGCGACCCCCTGCCTCATTTTTTTTCGGTAGGGGGTCGCCCCCTCTGCCTCATTTTTTTATTCAGGCTGGGGTCACTCCCCCTGCCTCATTTTTTTATTCGGGCTGGGGTCGCTCCCCTTGCCTCATTTTTTTATTCGGGCAGGGGGCGACCCCCTGCCTCATGTTTTTATTTGGGTAGGGGGGCGACCCCCTGCCTCATTTTTTTTTCTGGCAGGGGGTGGCCCCTCTGTCTCTTTTTTTTGGCAGAGGGTGGGGGGGGGACCCCTGCCTCTTTTTTTTTCAGCAGGGGGTCGACCCCCTTGCCTCATTTTTTTATTCGGGCAGGGGGTCGCCCCCCTACTTTTTTGGCAAGGGGTCGCCCCCCTTTCTCTTTTTTTATCGGGTAGGGAGGCGACCCCCTGCCTCATTTTTTTTTCCGATAAAGGGTCGCCCCTCTTGCCTCCTTTTTTTTTTTTGACAGGGGGGGGCGACGTGCCGGGGGGCGCCCAACGATCGTTGGGTTTCTGAACCACGACATCACCTCGTGCCTGCCACTCTGGGCGACGATCACTGCCTTCAGAGACTTCATGCCATTGCCGTACATCGCAGACCTACTGATTGGCCGACCGAACTCTAAAACCTGTTGGGCCGAATAGAGAGGTGGTCGACGCCTGGAAGGCATTCCGCCTCTCTGGAATCCCATCCGACTTTGATATTTATTCTAATTTTTTTCCTTTCGGCAGAGAGTGACTTCATTTTAACACAGTGTCTCTTGCAGATTTCTCAACGGATCATGCTTGTGCCCCGCCACACGTGGTAAGTGACAAAAATAATGCAAATCGAGTAAATACCCGTGGTGAGTAAGTAATGCAAGCGCATCATATGTTATTTAATTTATTAGATGTAACACTTTACTGTTCACACACTCACTTAGTTGTTGATATCTAGGACTACTTGGTTGGAGTTTGGAGATCATGCTGAGCATGATTTTTATGTATGAGAATAGAAGTGTTCTTATTTTTGGAGTACGGATTCCATGCTAGGCATGGTAGTAGTTAGCGAGATATTGGAGTGTGTTTGTTGCATGTACATGTTTGACATTTTTTTGATATGAATGTTTTTGATGTATTGCAATGTTTAATGTGATTGTATCCATGCTTGCATATAGTTACTTTCAATTTGATTATGACTTACATGTGAATTTGTATAATGAAAGCATGCTTCAAATGAATGCATCATGTTATGAATAGTTTGCACATGAAAATATTAAGTTATCAATGCATGCATCTTAATTTTTGTGATTGTATGACATTATATATTGCATGATAAATTTGAGATTTTCTTTATCATAACATTCTGATGATTCTCTTTTAACTGATTAGGATACTATTCATAACATCATATGACAAAATGACTGCAAACCGTGAATGAATGTATCGTAGGATAGTTGACAATGAGTTATCGCATGAATATATGGATGGTGTTGAAAGTTTTATTAAATTTGCAACAGCAAGTGTCAGTACAGTGTATCCCACAGGGCGGATTAGGTGTCTCTGCAAGATTTGTAAGAACAATCGATTTGTAGAACCTCATGGCATTAGACATGACCTATACAAAAAGGGTTTTGTGAGTGATTATCAGAATTGGATGTTTCATGGTGAAGAATTTAGAAACAATTTTGATGCATGGGTGAATGCGGTGCACGATAATCCATATATGAATGATTTGAAATACTTGATGTGAATAATTTGAAACAATTTGAATGTATTGCATAACATTTTTTATTTGTTAGAATATGGTTCATGGAACTTATAGTGGTCGTTTGTCCAGTAGTAGCCAGTCTCAACCTTTATCTTCAAAGACTCATTTGATAGGTATATCATTTAACTAATTGGATGCTTGATTAGTTGAAATATGCTTTATGAGAATTTTTAACGTATTTTTTTACAGTTGATGTTTCGCCTGTACATGACCCATCTACACCAGTTGATCATACAAGTCAGGAGCCAACACAGGATGCAAGGGCTTCTCAGTCTGGCACAAGAAGACTCATTCGAATAGTGTATATCGATAATCGACCATAAGTATTTCATTTTCACTTATTATATATCTTATAAATATTGTATATTGATATTTACTGTGTACCAATTCATATGCAATACGAGGTTTGAGCCACAAGAAGTAGTACGCGATATTAGGAAATCACTACTTCAACATCTACCAGGACCGATCACTCAATGGAAAGAGTATCCAAAAGAGGTGATAGACAGATAGTGGTCCTCATCCATGGTATATAGTTGTTTGTCATAGTTAATGTGTTTCATATTTAATTATTTGTTATAGTCATGTCTACTAACTTTTTAAAAATATTTGTAGGCTTCGAATCGCTTCGCGACTACGATGGAAGAACATGATGCAAGGAAGGTGTGGCAGAAGATGGCTGTCAATCGATTTGCAAACATGCTGCACAATATGAAGACTGCAACAAGAAAAGCATATGACGGGATAGATGATCCACTACAGTGGAAGGGCCATGGACCTTCTACTATTAGGTCAGATGTTTGGGATGCAATGTGTAACAAGTGGGCTGAGGATGCATTTTGAAACCGCTCAGCGAAGGCTGCACAAAATCGAGCGAAAATGCCCGAAGCCCATCTACACACAGGTGGATCTAGGACTTTTGGGAGCCACCTGAAGAAAATAGTAACTCATCAATATATAAACAAATCAATTTTATAAGTATTGTTGCAAACCTGTTAACTAAATATTTTATCATTTCACTTCGCAGGAAGCAGAAAGAAAAGAGATTGTGCCATACAAGGATGTGTTTATTCAAACACATAAACGTAAGACCACGGGAGAGTTCATATCGGAGAAGGCAAGAACGACAACAGTATGTATTTATTGTATTAATAATCATTATAATATATAAGTTATCATAAACATTATAATTCTTAATTATTAATTTATACTTTAAACATTATTTTGTAGGAGTCATATGAGTAACAGATGGTAGAGCGATATGGCGATGACTCTACTCAGCATCCATTATTTAATCCTGCAGCATGGGTGACTGCAGTAGGTGAACCCAAAAAGGGTTGGGTGTTCAGGTTTGGGAGTAATATGAATACCTCACCAGTCGTTGCTTCCTCCAGTCACGGCTCAAAGACTTCTCCCATCAACATCAGCTCCAAGCATCCGACTGATTCTAAGAATGATGTACGCAAAATCGTTAAGGACATAATGCGTGACTACTTCCATGAAACAATTGTCGACGTTCTCCGGGATGAGTTCAATAGTTTTTTACAGAACAGAGGAGTTTCGTTTGCAGGAGCCTCTGAGGTATGAAAGTTTCATGTGATGTATAGCATGTCGTTAGATTTCATAAAACTGTGATTGCCTTAACTTAGGTGCACTGCATAAAATTTATTTCAGTATATTTTGTTTATCAATATTGACCTTTTATATAATATTTCAGTATCATATTTTTACTGCCTTAGAACACATATGAGCATGATAGAATCACATATATAGATTTTTTACTGCCTTTGAACACATATGAGCATGATAGAATCACATATATAATTTTTTTACTAACTTAGAACACATATGAGCATGGTAGAATCACATATACAGTTTTTTGACTGCCTTAGAGCATATATGAGCATGGTAGAATCACATATATAGTTTTTTTGACTGCCTTAGACCACATATGAGCATGATATAATCACATATACAGTTTTTTGCCTGCCTTAGAATACATATGAGCATGATAGAATCACATATAAAGTTTTTTTATTGCGTTAAAGCACATATGAGCAAGATAGAATCACACATACAGTTTTTTGACTGCCTTAGAACACATATGAGCATGAAATAATCACATATACAGCTTTTTGCCTGCCTTAGAACACATATGGGCATGATAGAATCACATATAAAGTTTTTTGACTGCCTTAGACCACATATGAGCATGATAAAATCACATATAAAGTTTTTTTAACTGCCTTAAAACATATATGAGCATGATATAATCACATACACAGTTTTTCGCCTGCCTTAGAACACATATTAGCATGATAGAATCACATATACAGTTTTTTGACCACCTTAGAGCACATATGCGCATGATAAAACTATATATAAAGTTTTTTTTACTGTCTTAGAACACATATGAGCATGATATAATCACATATATTGTTTTTTACCAGCCTTAGAATACATATGAGCAAGATAGAATTACATATAAAGTTTTTTGACTGCCTTAGAACACATATGAGAATGATAGAATCACATATAAAGTTTTTTTGACTGCCTTGAAACACATATGAGAATGACATAATCACATATACAGTTTGTTGCCTACCTTAGAACACATATGATCATGGTAGAATCACATATACAATTTTTTTACTGCCTTTGAACACATATGAGTACAATAGAATCACATATATTATTTTTTTACTGCCTTAGAACACATATGAGCATGGTAGAATCACATATACAGTTTTTTGACTGCCTTATAGCACATATGAGCATGGTAGAATCACAAATACAGTTTTTTGACTGCCTTAGAGCACATATGAGCATGATATAATCACATATACATTTTTTTATTGCCTAAGAGCACATAGGAGCATGATAGAATCACATATATAGTTTTTTTGACTGCCTTAGAACACATATGAGCATGATATAATCACATATACAGTTTTTTGTCTGCCTTAGAACACATATGAGCATGATAGAATCACATAATAAAGTTTGTTGACTGCCTTAGAGCATATATGAGCATGATAGAATCAGATATAAAGTTTTTTTGACTGCGTTAGAACACATATGAGCATCATATAATCACATATACAGTTTTTTGTCTGCCTTAGAACACATATGATCATGATAGAATCACACATATAGTTTTTTTACTGCCCTACAACACATATGAGCATGATAGAATCACATATACAGTTTTTTTGACTGCCTTAGAAAACATATGAGCATGATAAAATCACATATACAGTTTTTTGCTTGCCTTAGAATACATATGAGCATGATAGAATCACATATAAAGTTTTTTGACTGCCATAGAGCACATATGAGCTTGATAAAATCACATATAGAGTTTTTTTCACTGCTTTAGAACATATATGAGCATGATATAATCACATAAACAGTTTTTTGCCTACCTTAAAGCACATATGAGTATGATAGAATCAAATATACAGTTTTTTAACTACCTTAGAGCACATATGAGCATGATAGAATCTCATATACAGTTTTTTTGATTGCCTTAGAACACATATGAGCATCATATAATCACACATACAGTTTTTTCTCTGCCTTAGAACACATATGAGCATGATAGAATCACATATAAAGTTTTTTGACTACCTTAGAACACATATAAGAATGATAGAATCACATATAAAGTTTTTTTGACTGCCTTTGAAAACATATGGGCATGATATAATCAGAGATACAATTTTTTTGCCTGCCTTAGAATACATATGAGCATGATTGAATAAAATATACAGTTTTTTACTGTCTTAGAATACATATGAGCACGACAGAATCACATATACAGTTTTTTAGTGCCTTAGAACACATATGAGCATGGTAGAATCACATATATAGTTTTTTTACTGCCTTAGAACACATATGAGCATGGTAGAATCACATATACAATTTTTTATCTGCCTTATAGCACATATGAGCATGATATAATCACATATAAAGTTTTTTGCCTGTCTTAGAACACATATGAGCATGATAGAATCACATATACAGTTTTTTGACTGTCTTAGAGCACATATGAGCATGATAGAATCACATATACAATTTTGTTGACTGCCTTAGAACACATATGAGAATGATATAATCACATATACAATTTTTTGACAGCCTTGGAACACATATAAAGATGATAGAATCACATAGAAAGTTTTTTGGCTGCCTTAGAGCACATATGAACATGATAGAATCACATATAAAGTTTTTTTGACTACCTTAGAACACATATGAACATGATATAATCACATATACAATTTTTTGCCTACCTTAGAACACATATGAGCATGATAGAATCACATATACCATCTTTTAACTGCCTTAAAGCACATATGAGCATGATAGAATCACATATACAGTTTTTTTGACTGCCTTAGAACACAAATGAGCATGATATAATCACATATACAGTTTTTGTCTGCATTAGAACACATATAAGCATGATAGAATCACATATAAAGTTTTTTGACCGCCTTAGAGCACATATGAGCATGATAGAATCACATATTAAGTTTTTTTGCCTGCCTTAGAACACTAATGTGCACGATAGAATCACATATACAATTTTTTGCCTGCCTTAGAACATATATGAGCATGATAGAATCACATATATAGTTTTCTAACTGCCTTAGAGCATATATGAGCATGATAGAATTACATATATAATTTTTTGATTACCTTAGAACATATATGAGCATGATATAATCACATATGGAATTTTTTGCCTGGCTTAGAAGACATATGAGCATGATAGAATCACATATAAAGTTTTTTGACTGCCTTAGAGCACATATGATCATGATAGAATCACATATAAAGTTTTTTGGACTGCCTTAGAACACATATGAGCATGATATAATCACATATACAGTTTTTTGCCTGCCTTAGAACACATATGAGCATGATAGAATCACATATACAGTTTTTTTACTATCTTTGAACACATATGAGCATGGTAGAATCACATATACGGTTTTTTGACTGCCTTAGTGCACATTTGAGTATGGTAGAATCACATATATAATTCTTTAGCTGTCTTAGAGCACATATGAGCATGATATAATCACATATACAGTTTTTTGCCAGCCTTAGAGCACATATGAGCATGATAGAATCACATATAAAGTTTTTTTTACTGCCTTAGAGCACATATGAGCATGATAGAATCACATATAAATTTTTTTTGACTGCCTTAGAACACATATGAGCATGATATAATCACATATACAGTTTTTTTTCTGCCTTAGAACACATATGAGTGTGATAGTTTCACATATACAGTTTTTTGACTGATTTAGAACACATATGAGCATGATCGAATCACATATATAGTTTTTTTGACTACCTTAGAACACATATGAGCATGATATAATCAAATATACAGTTTTTTGCCTGCCTTAGAACACATATGAGCATGATAGAATCACATATAGAGTTTTTTGACTACCTTAGAGCACATATGAGCCTGATAGAATCACATATAAAGTTTTTTTAACTACCTTAGAACACATATGAGCTTGATATAATCACATATACAGTCTTTTGCCTGCCTTAGAACACATATGAGCATGATAGAATCACATATACAACTTTTTTACAGCCTTTGAGCACCATACAATCTCATATACATTTTTTTTACTGAATTAGAACACATATGAACATGGTAGAATCACATATACAGTTTTTTGCCTGCCTTAGAGCACATATGAGCATGGTAGAATCACATATACAATTTTGTGACTGCCTTAGAGCACATATGAGCATGATATAATCACATATACAGTTTTTTGCCCGGCTTAGAACACATATGGGTATGATAGAATCACATATACAATTTTTTGACTGCCTTATAACACATATGAATATGATATAATCACATATATAGTTTTTTGGACTGCCTTAGAACACATATGAGCATGATATAATCGCATATACAGTTTTTTGCCTGCCTTAGAACACATATGAGCATAATATAATCGCATATAAAGTTTTTTGACTGCCTTAGAGCATATATGATCATGATAGAATCACATATAAAGTTTTTAGGACTGCCTTAGAACACATATGAGCATGATATAATCACATATACAGTTTTTTGCCTGCCTTAGAACACATATGAGCATGATAGAATCACATATATAGTTTTTTTACTACCTTTGAACATATATGAGCATGGTAGAATCACATATACGTTTTTTTGACTGCCTTAGTGCACATTTGAGCATGGTAGAATCACATATATAATTGTTTAGCTGTCTTAGAGCACATATGCGCATGATATAATCACATATACAGTTTTTTGCCTGCCTTAGAACACATATGAGCATGATAGAATCACATATAAAGTTTTTTTTACTGCCTTAGAGCACATATGAGCATGATAGAATCACATATAAATTTTTTTTGACTGCCTTAGAACACATATGAGCATGATATAATCACATATACAGTTTTTTTTCTGCCTTAGAACACATATGAGTGTGATAGTATCACATATACAGTTTTTTGACTACTTTAGAACACATATGAGCATGATCGAATCACATATATAGTTTTTTTGACTACCTTAGAACACATATGAGCATGATATAATCAAATATACAATTTTTTGCCTGCCTTAGAACACATATAAGCATGATATAATCACATATAGAGTTTTTTGACTACCTTAGAGCACATATGAGCCTGATAGAATCACATATAAAGTTTTTTTAACTACCTTAGAACACATATGAGCTTGATATAATCACATATACAGTCTTTTGCCTGCCTTAGAACACATATTAACATGATAGAATCACATATACAACTTTTTTACAGCCTTTGAGCACCATACAATCTCATATACATTTTTTTTACTGAATTAGAACACATATGAACATGGTAGAATCACATATACAGTTTTTTGCCTGCCTTAGAGCACATATGAGCATGGTAGAATCACATATACAATTTTGTGACTGCCTTAGAGCACATATGAGCATGATATAATCACATATACAGTTTTTTGCCTGCCTTAGAACACATATGAGTATGATAGAATCAAATATACAATTTTTTGACTGCCTTATAACACATATGAATATGATATAATCACATATATAGTTTTTTGGATTGCCTTAGAACACATATGAGCATGATATAATCGCATATACAGTTTTTTGCCTGCCTTAGAACACATATGAGCATGATAGAATCACTTATAAAGTTTTTTTACTGTCTTAGAGCACATATGAGCATGATAGAATCACATATAAAGTTTTTTTGACTGCCTTAAAACATATATGAGTATGATATAATAACATATACAGCTTTTTGCCTGCCTTAGAACACATGTGAGCATGATAGAATCACATATACAGTTTTTTGAATCCCTTAGAGCACATATGAGCATGGTAGAATCACATATACAGTTTTTTGCCTGCCTTAAAACACATATGGGCATGATAGAATCAAATATAAAGTTTTTTTACCGCTTACAGCACATATGAGCATGATAGAATCACATATACATTTTTTTGACTGCTTTAGAACACATATGGGCATGATATAATCAAATATACAATTTTTTCCCTGTTTTAGAACACATATGAGCATGATAGAATCACATATAAAGTTTTTTTACTGCCTTAGAACACATATGAGCATGGTAAAATCACATATACAGTTTTTTTATTGCCTTAAAGCACATATGAGCATGGTAAAATCACATAAAGTTTTTTTACTGCCTTTAGAACACATGTGAGCATGATTGAATCACATTTAAAGTTTTTTAATTGCCTTAGAATATGTATGAGCATAGTAGAATCACATATACATCTTTTTGACTGCCTTAAAGCATATATGAGCATGATTGAATCACATATACAGTTTTTTTACTGCCTTAGAGCACATGTAATTCTATCATGCTCATATATGATCTTAAGGCAGTAAAAAAAACTAAAATGTGATTTAATCATGCTCATATATGCTTTAAGGCAGTCAAAAAATTGTATATGTGATTCTACTATGCTCATATGTATTCTAAGGCAGTAAAAAAACTTTATATGTGATTCAATCATGCTCATATGTGCTCTAAAGACAATAAAAAAATTGTTTTTATGATTCTATCATACTCATATATATGTGTTGTAAGGCAGTAAAAAAACTGTATATGTGATTCTATCATGCTCATATGTGTTCTAAGGCAGACAAAAAACTGTATATGTGATTATATCATAATTATATGTATTCTAAGGCAGTTAAAAAACTTTATATGTGATTCAATCATGCTCACATGTGTTCTAAAGGCAGTAAAAAAACTTTATATGTGATTCTACCATGCTCATATGTGCTTTAAGGCAATAAAAAAAACTGTATATGTGATTCTACCATGGTCATATGTGTTCTAAGGCAGGCAAAAAGTTGTATATGTTATTATATCATACTCATATATGTTCTAAGGCAGTCAAAAAAACTTTATATGTGATTCTATAATGCTCATATGTGCTCTAAGACAGTAAAAAAACTTTATAAGTGATTCTATCATGCTCATATGTGTTCTAAGGCAAGCAAAAAACTGTATATGTGATTATATCATGCTCATATGTGTTCTAAGGCAGTCCAAAAAACTATATATGTGATTTTATCATATTCATATGTGTTATAAGGCAGTCAAAAAATTATATATGTGATTCTATCATACTCATATGTGTTCTAAGGCAGGCAAAAAAACTGTATATGTGATTATATCATTCTCATATGTGCTCTAAGGCAGTCAAAAAATTGTATATGTGATTCTACCATGCTCATATGTGCTCTAAGGCAGGCAAAAAACTGTATATGTGATTCTACCATGCTCATATGTGTTCTAATTTAGTAAAAAAATTGTGTATGTGATTCTATGGTGCTCATATGTGTTCAAAGGTTGTAAAAAAGTTGTATATGTGATTCTATCATGCTCATATGTGTTCTAAGGCAGGCAAAAGACTATAAATGTAATTATATCATGCTCATATGTGTTCTAAGGTCGATTCAGGTCGATTCACAACAATATCTACATCATTGTTACCATTCTCTCAACCAATTGATCAGCTCGTCACTTTCAAAATTTTCTCTGAGCAACTACCAAAAAGGTTCTTTCTATACCTCAGTATGTGAGGAGAATGACTATACATCCTAGTCAAATCTGGTGCTGGCGATGAGAGAGGCTGAGAGACAAGCATAAATCATGTCAAACAAATGGTACGCCAGGCAGAGACATGGTTTCTGTTTTAAAGAGTTAAAAAGATCCAATGCAGTTATATATTAATTCATGATTTGGCAAGATTGTTCAATTTTCTTTATTATGCAGTTGGTTTTACTGTGGAAAACATGAAACAATCTCGACCAGATCTTACATGGTACCTATCTTTTACCAAGAAAACTCGTACACTGAATATTGCAAGTTAGAAGGCTAGAAACATGTCTTCATGAAGCTTAGAATAAAACTACTGACAGCTGGTGCATACACCAGGTTATCCGATACATAAAATTTGGCTAATCGCCAATGAGACACTTGATAACATACATTGTAGTTCTGAATAGTATGACGTATGACCTTAAACAGGGATTCCATGGTCCGAAATCATTAAGATTTGTTTGTAAGGGCAGTTCTCTGATGTTTCAATTGTGATGCCATGGAAGCCGCCTGCAAACCAGACACCTTCATAAGTAATATGCATCAAAATACCATGCCCTGTTGGTGTTAACTTTGAGGCATAATTTAAAATTTAACTTATTATTTAGTTTTCATTCGATACAAAATCCTAGACTGGTATCATTACATGCATCGATGCATAAATTCGAAACACATGTTGAGTCATTAGCTATTTGCTATATCATATTGACAATACAATGTTGTTTATGGTAACTAACAAATTATCAATGAATGTCTTTTAGGAGAATAAGAGATCATACATGTTTTTTTAGCTAGTATAGGTATTTGTCTGGGACAAAAGCATAAGGTTGTCATTAATCAATATGGATAACCCATAGGGTGAGAGAAACAATACCTTAGTAGATTCATAAAAATCATCACACGAGATCCTTGCCAAACACCTTTACATTTTTTTGCCTGACATGCATTACCAAATTTTTACAAGGAAGATGCTTGAGCTTCAGTTCTAGTACGTGTATTCATTATATTTATATTTTGTAATTGATTTAATCTTCAACAATAAGTAAGATACATATATTACCAATGTAGTAAAAATATAAAATTCTGAAGATAATAAAAGGATGGCTGCTGAAGAAATATGCTAGACCCTAGAGTTTTTTTTGGTTTGGGCTTAAGATGAGCTACAAACAACATAGTACTCTCGAAGAGCGCCTCGTTGCATGTTCACCTTACAGCCCTGATAATTAGTGGGAATGTTTCATGCATCATTTTGATTCTTGTCAATTGAAGGTTTGCATTTTTCATTATATATTAATGTTATATATATTCATCATATCTGATTTTAATAGTGTATATATCTTACTTACATGTCTTTGTAGATGTTAAATACAAAGAACACAACCAATCTCGCTCAACAAAATTTTTTACACACTACGAGCACCAAGAGTTTCACATGATATTGAGAAGATAATGTATGCATTATATTTTGCATGGTTGTCATTCATGTATAGGACTTACATCGTATTCTATTTATTTGTAGGTTGGTGATCATGGGGAGGGGGGCTTTTCGAGGACAAATATTTTGCATGATCCATACCAACCAAAAGCCTGTGATTGTTAGTGCAAAAAAAAAATCAAGTGATGGTAAGCCTATTTGGTTTGTTATGGTTTATTGTTATTTATAGAAGAATTATATATAAAAATAAAATATGTAATTCTTATTGAATTAAATCATTGTCTTACCGATAGAGATTAGAGACATGACAACTTAGTTGTCTTATATGTCCGATGTATCCGTGGATGGATTATCACGAGGGGATGTCTTATCTAAGATACAAATATGAACGTGTACAAATGCTTGGCATGGGGATGTTTAGAAAGAAACTATTCGATGCAAGTCTAAGTCGAACAAAACTCTTGCATCAAAATACTGCATATCATGAGAAGGTAGATGTAATGCAAAAATGACTCACATGTTTGGAACCTGACATTGTAAGGTTGAAGGAGATAATGTTGAGAATGGTGGCCAACAATCAATCAAGTTCCTCACAAGCTCCAAGTCTGGTTTATGTAATCCTTATAGGATCTAGGTACAATTTCTTTTATGGTGGATCTGATTTGATCTATATCACCCGCTGTCAACATCTCAAATTAGGTCTGGGTCTGGTTCCACCTGAGTCCAAACCAAACTTGACCGATTAAACTCCTACACAACCAGATATTTTATTTGGCAAATTGGTTTTCCTGTTGTCCAAATTTTGTTTTTTAAGAATGATCTTATTGTTCGATTTATGTACCATTGTTATGTTTGAGATTCTAACCATACAAACTTCTGTCCAAATAAGTCAATCAGTTGTTTGGTATCATTAGGCCTCTCATTTACATACTTCAAATGGATCGATCATTTCTAGAATAAGTTCTAGGCCACCAAGTGTAAATAATTGCTTGATTTTATTAGAATTTGGGTAGGAACGTAACAAGTATACAACCTACGAGCAACATATTTGGCAAAATCATGTATGATATATAGAAAAGTAATAACTTGAAAATTAAATCTCTCTCTCTCTCTCTCTCTCTATCTATCTACACTATTATATAAATGGGTCCACCCCATTAATCCACCAGCAAAGTCTCCTACTGAGGTCCAGACATGGAGTCCCAAGTGTGCTCTCTTTTTCTGCTCTCTAATTTTCTCACCTTGTTTTGCATTTGTAGCTCAAGGGATATCCCTATGAGCAAAAGGCCACCCTATGATTCTTACACCTTTGTAAACCATCCTACTATAAAGAAAGGTGACAAATATTTTTTTCCATCCAAGCATGCAGTAGCTTCACAAGCGACATCACATGCAACCTTGGGCACCAGTCAAGCAAAGGCACATGGGAATCCTTACTTTGTGCTCCCCAAGGGTGAGCCTGTTCCCCCATCTGGCCCTTCTAAGACGAAGCAGGTTATATGTTTTCTCCCAGAACATGCAGGTGCATGTTCTCGGGTCTGAATGAGCAACATGTATGTAAGCACTTGGGGCTTGTTTCCCCGTGTGTATTTGCATTGCTTAGCATCGAAGTCCGGTGCATTTTTAAAGACTTAAGTATCCTTTCCCACCATTAATGCCATGAAACGACATTTATAGTAATGTACCAAAATGTCCTCCAGCCAGAAAATGGAGGATAGCCTTTTGTTTTCGCCCTAAGCAGTAAACACCTCTGCTTGAAGAGTCTCAACCTCGAAATATGTCACCCTCTCCATTCCAAATCAACCTTACACCTCTGGAGGAGCACCCTTTGCCGTTGTCTACTGTTGCGGGAGCACCCTTTGTCGTCATCTATTGTCGAAGCACTTTTTACAGTCATCTGCTGCCAAACCACCTTTTACCGTCATCTGTTGTCGAACCACCCTTTGTCGTGTAGTTGAGGATCTATCAGATATTAAATCAACAAGAGCATATGCAAAAGTATACTCTGTAGATGGTAGCTCCAAGTTCTTCTGCAGAAGTTCTGACAACAACTCTGTATCAGGGGTCAGATCTCACATATCCTTTGCAAGCAAACAAGCTCATTAGTAATGGCAGCCCACTGCACCATTCAAATCGATATAGTTTCTCATATGTTTGTTACGTTCAATATTGTTTCAATTGGTGGATGTACATAGTCATCAAAGATAAATAATTGAAGATCTTTACAAAGAATGGGTTGACCCTACCAAAGGAAAGGTGATTTAGTTATTTATAATGATCTTTGAGTTATTACTTACCATGCTAATAAAAGTAAGGATTTATAGTATTAGCATGTTTTAATGCAATTCATACGACAAATATCGTAATAATTGACACTAGCAAACACATAATATCTATTTACAATGATTCATACTTCAAATAATGTGAAGCAATTTTAATAGAAATCGCTAACTGAGCAACGATTTAAACACACAAATTGATGTACATATCGCATAATATACTACAAATCGATATGACAATTCATCATAATCGCTTATTCATATTATAAATCGATACGATAAACGTAAGTACTGTTATGACTCACAAACCCTGAACAACAACAATCGTGATAACTTCATAAATCATAAATACAAATCGCGGAGCCTGATCCATCAGATATTGAAGATGAAAAGCAAACAAAGAAGGATGAGGAAGAACTAACGATGAAGAAGAAGAAGAAGGATGACAAAGACAAGGAAAACCAAAGGAAGAAGGAGGAGGAAAATGAAAACTCGATATACATATCGCATAATATATTACAAATCGATACGAAAATTTAGCATAATAGCTAACAAATCAAAATTAACAAACAAAATAATATCTCTCAAATTGATAGTATATTACTACATCCTTGATTTGCGTTATAATATTCCAATATTTTCTATACAAAGGCAAATCGTTGTGGCTGACATAGGCGTCATTGCATAAATCTCCTAAATTGTCAACCGGAAGGCATATTGTTTTTTGACAATGAGCGGGATGTGAAACGATGTTTCTTTTATAAATAAATGACATATTTTGGTAACAAAGCAAAATTGACACAACTTATGATTTATACATCAATTTATAAGTTTGAAGCAACAATTTGTACGTTTAATTCAGGAACGATTTATATGTTTGATGCAATAACGAATTATAATTGTTGATGATTGCGATTCACGTGACCCTAAACACTAACACTAAACCATAACCCCTAAACTTGAAACCCTAAACTGAAACCCTAAACCCTTTTCCCGAAACCCTAAACCCTAAATCATAAACCCTAAACCTTAAATGATAAACCCTAAACCCGAATCCCTACAACATAAACCCTAAACCCTAAACGCTAAACCCTAAACCCTTAATATATTACTAAACCCTAGACCTTAAACCCTAAATATATTACTAAACCCTAAACCCTAACCCCTAAACCCTTACCCTAAACCATAACCCCTAAACCCGAAACTCTGAACCTTAAACCATAAACCCTAAACCTTAAACCCTAAATCCTAAACCCTAAATTCTAAACCCTAGACATCATGTCGATTTGTTCTTTAGTAAGTCTAAATACTGTGTTGATTTGTTTACAGTTATTTCCTTTCTGCCTTTTATGAATCAGTAATTAGGTAAATCATGATATGACATATCGTTCACGTAGAAAACCCTCGTAAAAGCAAATCGCGATAGGATATCGTTCACATAGACAAAGCTGGTAAACACAAATCACGATAAGATAAATCGTTTCTGATTTAGGTCCGTTGTTGTACAGATCTTGATAGAATACTTCTTCTATAAAACAATGATAACAATTTTCAACTTTAACTTAATGTCTATTGCTATACAGATCGTGATAAAACACTTCTTCTATATAACAGTGATAGTAATTTATAATTTTTTAATAGTTATCAAGTTGTAAATCAATTTATACTTTACTAAGTCTAAACGTTGTGTTGATTTGTGTATACATTTATAAAACCCTATTATATGTAAAACCCTAATATAGATCTGTGTAAAACTCTATTCTATGTAAAACCCTACCCGACCCGACCCTAGCCGACCCATTGTCCATGTCTAAAACCCTAATCCATTTAACCTCTCTTCCTCTTTTCTGCGGCAGCGTATTCTTTTTCTTCTTCTCCTCCTTCTTCTTCTTCTCTTTCTTCTTCTTCTCCTTTGTATTTTTCGTTCTTCTTTGTTCTTCTGTGTTCCTTCTACCTGTGCTTGATAGATGGGTTTTGATGTTGATAACATAGTTGTTTCATGCCGTGAGGAAAGATTTGTATAATCTTCGATGATGATTATGGTTGTTGTCTTCTATGTATACATTGATATATTCATGACACATACGACTATGGCGTATTTGTCGTGAAGTATATCAAAGCTTACTCAGAATATAAGGACCATAATCATCTTCAATCATTGTCGCCATACCGGAGCAAGCATAAATATTCTGCATGATAGACAGAGGGTGATATTGATGTTCATCTATTTGATATATTCCTGCTGTCGTTGTTTGCAAACCGTAATTCGTAGTTGGAAAAATATCTGCCTACCTTTGATATACTTCATGACAAATATGCACATAAAATCGGTTCCTTCAAGGGGACAGTGTCTGAGTTGATGTTTGCGAAGCATATTCGCATATATACCTCTCTAGAGCTCTTGCTAGTCGGAATATGAACTCTGTGCCAGGAGTGATTACATTGGAGGATCTCTAAAAGCAAAGAATGTGCAACACTCTAAAAGCAAAGAATATTCAGCTGAGGATATTTGCATGAGAAGCAAAGAATGTGTAGTACTCATATATTTTGTAAATAAATGTGGTTGTAATGTATCGTTGAAGTTAACTCGATTTATAGTTTACTATGCCTAAACATTGTGTTGATTTGTTTACTGTATTTTCCTTTTGGCCTTTTATGAATCAGTCATTGTATAAATCGCGGTAGGACATGTTCACTTATACAAAGCTCATAAAATTAATCCACGAAAGGACAATCAGTATCAAGCAAAATTTTGTATCTCATCTTAAAAAGTGATACTATAAAATACCTAATATCTTACACATCGATATACATATCACATAATATATTAATCATCGATACGGCAATTCAACATAATATCGATTTCTATCGTGATTCTATATATCGATTTAAGATATTATTTTGATTATTAATATCGATTTAAGATATTGTTTTGATTCTAAATATCGATTTTTAAGATATCAATACGATTTTTCAAATCGATTTATGATATTGTTTTGAATCTTAATATTGATTTCTATGCTGATTCTTAATATGGATTTAAGATATTGTTTCATTCTTAATATCGCTTTAAGATACTGTTTTGATTATAAATATTGATTGTTAAGATATCAATAGGAATTTACATATCAATTTAAGATGTTTTTTTTATTCCTAATATCGATTTAAGATATTATTCTGATTTTAAATATCGATTTTAAAGATATCAACACGAATTTTCAAATCAATTTAAGATATTGTTCTGAATCTTAATTTTGATTTCTATGCTGATTTTTAATATCGATTTAAGATATTGTTTTGATTCTTAATATCGTTTTAAGACATTTTTGTGATTCTAAATATCAATTTTTAAGATATCAATAGGAATTTCCATATCGATTTAAGATGTTGTTTTGATTCTTAATATCGATTTAAGATATTGACTTGATTTTAAATATCAATTTCTATCCTGATTCTATATATCGATTTATAAGCTATCAACAGTAATTTCCATATCGATTTGTATGATATTTGATCATCCGATTATGTTATACTATGTCAATATTTTCACAACAAAGGCAGATCTTTATGGCCGACAACAACGTCATTTTAAAATCTTTTATTATAAGATGTGAACGGCCAAAAACATGAACCGACAAAAAAACTTTGGCGGGTCCCATAAGCATTAAACTACACGACTATAAAAGGAGTTTTTCATAATATTTCCCCCACAAAAATTCTAATGCTTCATCTTCTTTCGCCGGAGCACCCTTTGTCGTCTCGATAAGTTTTTATGTTGTGCAGGTTACCAATGGATTACATTCCTAAGAGAAGAAATGCTTCGTCGTCAGCGGAGAAAACTCTTGACAAAATCGTCCAAGAGTATGCTTTGTATGAGCAAGTAGAAGCGTACTACAGACTAATAAAGATTGAGAATGATAAAGAAATGAAGCAATTGCTGGTAAAGTATAGAGCAGAGCCTAATCCATCAGATATTGAAGATAGTAATCCAACGATGAAAAAGAAGAAGGATGATGAAGAGAAGAAAAATGAAAAGAATGAGGAGGATAATGAAAAAAAGCAAAGGAAACCAAGACAAAGGAAGGAGGAGGTGGAGGATAGAGGAAAGCAAAGGAATAATAAGGAGAAGGAAGAAGAGAAGCAAAGGCAAAAGGAGGAGGAGGAGGAGGGGGAAAAACAAAGAAATAATAAGAAGGAAAAGAAGCGAAGGCAAAAGGAGGAAGAGGAGATGAAAAAGCAAAGGAAAGAGAAGGAGGACGGGGAAGAGAAGGAAAGACAAAGGAAGAAGCAGGAGGAGGAGGAGGAGAGGGAAAGGCAATTGAAGGAGGAGGAAGAGAAGGAAAGGCAAAAGATGAAGAAGGAGTTTTTAGCACATCGAAAGAGGATAAGGCAAATGAAGGAAGCGGAGGAGAGGGAAAGGCAAAAAAGGAATAAGGAGAAGAGGAAAATGCAATTAAAGAAGATGGAGGAGGAAGAGAAGGAAAGCCAAATGATGAAGATGAAAGATGAAAGGCAAACAAAGAAGCATCAGGATGAGGAAGAGAAGGAAAGGCAAAGAAAGGAGAAGGAGAAGGCGGATGAGGAAGAGAAGGAAAAAGAAGGAAGACGAGGAAGAGAAGGAAAGAGAAAGGAAGAAGCAGGACAAGTAAAAGAAGGAAAAAGAAAGGAAAAAGCATACAATGGTCGTGAAGGATGGAAGGAAGAAAGAAGTACAAAAGCATAGGAAGGAAGCGGATGAAGAGGAGAAGTATGACCAAGGTACGTTAATCACTACTTTATGTCACGGTGTACTGTTGTAGATATTATTATCTATAGTGATTACTCTGTATAACAATTACTATGTATAACAATTATTATGTATAGTGATTACTCTGTATAGCGATTATTGTGATAGTGATTAATGTGATAGCGATTACTTTGTATAACAATTACTTTGTATAACGATTAACTATGATTTGATATTTTATGTTACAGGCAAGTCAGAAGAGAAGAAAATCAGCAGGTAAAAAGTTGAGGTGGCGGTGTATGTGGCTTGTAGTTCTGTCATGATTCAGAAAGCTGAGTAAATATCAGAAGGACCGATTATGAAAGATGCACTTCGGCGGCCTTATGGACCAACATTATTTTGAAAATTGTTGGAACACCATGACCCACCTGGTCAATAAGTGGAACCATAAGACAAATACGTTCTAGTTTAAGGGTTTTGAGATGACCATAACCCTAAAATATGTGGCACGGATTACGAGTCTTAAGTGCCATGGAAGTGTTGTCCTAACACGAGATTCAAATTATAACCCTAGGGACAATTGCACGGCTCTTCTAGGAATGTCGATGGAGGAATGGCATGAGTGTATTTCTGGTGGAGGCAATTCCTCATCGATGAAAGTTTATTTTTTCAGTAATAAATGGGAAGGCCGGTCTGCTGCCTATGCATCTGAAGCAGCTGACCAAGAGTTGCACGACTTCCTTCTTTATTTTTTTGGACTAACTTTATTTTCTGATTGTTCTGGTTCGAGAATAAGTTACTTGTGGCTGCAGTTCCTGAAAGACTTAGATGAAGTCGACAACAGGGCATGGGGTGCTGTTATGCTTACACACTTGTACAGTCAACTTTATCGTGCAAGTAGGGGTACTAAAATCGTGGGGGGTGGGGGGGGTTGACCATTTGTTTAGGTATTTGTTTATTACATATTTAGTATTTTGGGACTAAGCTCGTTAAAGGTTGTAGTCTTACTAATATATTGTTTTTTGTAGGCCTAGACTTGGGAGCATATTGTTGCCTTGTGTCCTCAATGTGGCCCTGCGGTTTGTGGTTTTCCCATGATCGGTGCGTGGGCTTCAATATATGTCAAGTGCAAAAATGCTTAATTCATTTTAAATGGGCTATAATTAAATGAGGTAAATGGTTTAAAATCATTGTAATGTTTATCATTCTTAAGTAATCATCACTTTATGATTTTGTCTTTATTAGTGCAAATCGTTATCTCATTTGCATCTAACTTTCATTAGCGTAAATCGTTATATAGTTTAACATCCTTAAGTAATCACCGCTTTAGGAATTTATCTTCCTTAGTAAAAATTGTTATCGAATTTGCATCTAACTCTCATTAGCATAAATCGTTGTCATGTTTAGCATTCTTAAGTAATCATCGCTTTAGTATTTTGTCTTCCTTAGTACAAATTGTCATCGCCTTTGCATCTAATTTTTATTACCGTAAATTGTTGTAATGTTTAGCATTCTCAAGTAATCATCGCATTCATTATATCATTTTTCTTAGTACAAATCATTATCGCATTTGCATCTTACTTTTATTACATTAAATCGTTGTAATGTTTAGCATTCTTAACTAATAATCACATTCAGCATTTTGTCTTCTTTAGTATAAATCGTTATCGCATTCAGCATTTTACATGAATAATTATGTCTATATCTAAACCACAATCTTGATTGTACAGGTTGTGTGGAGACCTTATGGGGATGGGGAGGATGACGACGATGAGGTTGTTGCTAAAGCTGCAAGACTATCTGTCTGTGATATTTAGCTCTTTAGAGAATGTGAAGCCAAGATACAACATGGTAGTCGAGTACTCCTACAAGCTGGCTTGGGACAGTCGATACAAAAATTGCCTGTGGCATTGAAAAGGAAGATGAATAGTGGTGGGGCCACAAACGTGAATTGACACAAACGCTTCACGAAACAATTGGATAACTGGAACAAATGAGGTGTTTGTGCCATACCATATGATTATAAAGAATGACAATATGACCCCAACTATTTCAAACAATATTGGCAACCCATGCGTGAAAATCGACAGATTGAGGAGGAGCAACCTGAAAGTGAGGTCACTCTTGTCCCCAAGCATGTGGTCCTCCAGCATAGACGTAACGTCCATCGTGTCCATTTGGCGGATACTACGATTTCATTTGTTGTAGTACACGATAAGGAGCAAACGCATCTCCCAAAGGAGAAGGTATTGTCCGACCAAAGGTTTGCGATGCTGGAGAGCGAAAATAAGGAGTTACAAAAAGACGTGCAAAATTTGAGTAAACAAATTGGGTCGCTGGTTGAGATGATTACCAATGGGTTTTATAAGATCAAGTGAACGAAGAGGCCACCGATTAAAGAGACTCCACCAAATCCAAGAAAGAGACGAGTTCTATGTCCATCTGAGTCATCAAGCGCAAGTGAATAAACATATGTGATTTGTGTATCTCGATAATTCTATGTTGTAATTCTGTCATTCTTTGTTGTAATTGTATAATTCTTTTCTTCATAAGTGTAACACAAGTGCTACTGAAAAATCGTATAGCAATTACTAGTGAGAGTGTTTAGGAAGTTACAATGATTTGTACTTATGTTAGCTAAATCATATAGTGATTACTAGCCTAGGGTTTATTACTTTTAGTGTTTCTTGTGATAGCGATTACTTAATATGTCGATTACTCAGTATGGCAATTATGAAGATACCATTATTTGTATTTATATGTTTGCTAAATCCTATAACGATCACTGGTTTATGGTTTATTATTTATAGTGTTTCCTGTGATAGTGATTACTTAGTTTAGTGATTAATAGGTATAGTGATTATGCAGTTACCACGATTTGTACTTCCTGTGATAGCAATTTTAGCGATTACTAGTTTTGTGTTTATTATGTATAACAATTCCTTTAGATGCAAGAAACATTGCATAACATTAGTATAGGGTTTAGGATCTGACATGCTACTGATGTTATGCTATGTGTCATTCATTTACACATACGAACATCGTGTCGATGATACTAGCAAATGAAACAACATCTTTTAATTAATGCGCAATGTAATTTATTTATTTGCTAATATTCTTTTTGCATAATTTTTGAAAATTGGCGGGATGTGAAACGACATGAACAATAAATGATTGATTTGTCCTGTTTCCCAAGGTACACAAGACGTTTCCTTTAATATCATGGAACAAGCGATGTTTCATTTAAAGAAGAAAAGGAGCCTTTCCTATAACCTGCTTCATAAGCAACGAATATAAAAAATGATGTTTCCTCTAACCTTCTAAGCACAAGCTGTATCGATGTCGAAGGACACTAAGATTCATTCGAACGTCCGCAAATAAGGGTAACTTCGATTTCTATAACCTGCTTCATCTTTTTTACGTTGTTTACAGTTCGTTTACTGAATATAATGCTATAATTATTTTATTGAATATTCAGCTAATTTCAGTGCAATATCTATAAAACAAGGTGCCAGAAAACTGAGCAAAGTGCTCGAAGAGAACATCGACCGGATGCGAGATGAATTTACAGGACACACTATCAGTAATTTTGTACGTATGAAACCACTATCAGTTATACATTAACGTATTCCATGGGTATGTATATTAACAAATGTACATTTGTTGTAAACAGACTATACATGATTTCGTCATGTATATTCAAAGCAAGGGAAGAACCATGTCGGCCTGCATCATCACCCCTTATTTTATGGTATATCGGTTATCTGATATGTTTATTTTGTCATTTTATTTACTAATGTACCTTCGTATTTTAAACTTACTATTATTACTATTTCGTTCAACAGAGTATTGTCCATTGAATGCCATACGCAGCTGGATTTCTAGACGTAATACAATATTGGGGTGACAATGACCAAATGGCAGACTTTTTTCAAGTGAAAAGGTTTGTGACCTTATCGATTTGTAAGATGTTAAATCTATTTAAGATCCTATTTTGATTCTTAATATCGATTTTAATCTATCAATAGGAATTTGCATATCGATTTAAGATATTGTTTTGATTCCTAATATCGATTTCTATACTGATTCTAAATATCGATTTTTAAGATATTGTTTAGATTCTTAATATCGATTTTTATACTGATTCTTAATATCGATTTAGGATATTGTTTTGATTCTCAATATCGATTTAAGATATTGCTCTGAATCTTAATATCAATTTCTATTTTGATTCTTAATATCGATTTAAGATATTGTTTTGATTCTTAATATCGATTTCTATGCTGATTCTTAATATCTATTTTTAAGCTATCAATAGGAATTTCCATAGTGATTTAAGATGTTGTTTTGATTCAATGTTGATTCCTAATATCTATTTAAGATATTGGTTTGATTCTTAATATCGATTTATATGTTGATTCTTAACATCGATTTTTATGGTATCAGTACGCATTTCCATATCTATTTTTTTTAAGATATTTTATAATTGATTTGCAGATATTGATTCCTATATTGTGGCAATCGGAAAAGCATTGGGTCTTATACGTGTTAGATATACGAGAACAAAAATTATGGCTATACAACTCCTTGGACTATGACATTGGTGTAGACCGTGACATTGTGCATTTGGTAAGTTTCTATCTTTAAGATTACTATATCTTGTACCATAGCCCGGAATTTACTTGCTTTTGCATAAACCACAAGTTGGATTTTTCAAAGACATGTTGGGTGTCGACATTGGCCCATGGAGGCTTCACGTCGCAGAGGATGCTCCTTTACAAAATAATGTCGTCGATTATGGCGTCTTTGTAATAAAGTATATTGAAGCAATATACTATGGACAAGCACCAGAATTCACTGTTGTATGTTGTACACTTAAAGAGGTTTTATTAACCTATATTATTGATGACTATATTTTTATATTATTCTCATTTCTGATTTTTTTTCCAGGATGATATACCTGGATTCCGCAAAAAACTATGCGAAGAATGGAAGGATTTTCTAGTTGAGGAAGATACAAAATCCCAGACTGCAAGATTACCTAGAAAGCTACGAAGGACGCGAGGCCCCCAACAGTAAAAGGAAGTCATTTTAAACGTCTACCTGTTCTGAAGGATAACGTGAAGAGGGTTACGTTCTACTGCTGAGAGAGAGATAACAATTTTTTGTTCAACTTTCAATTTTCAATTTTTTTGTGTACAGACATTTGTAACAAATTTTGTAAGACTGTGTACAAAATTCATATTGATCCATAAACCAAAATTACGAACCTGGCACTCGCATGTTGAATACGCAAATCGCCCCCTCAAGCACCCAAATCGCAACAATTTAAGATATTATATCGATTTTTGTGAGATATTATTTTGGTTGTTAATATCGATTTGTAATATATTATGTTGAATTGCCATATATCAATTTGTAAGACATTATGCTGAAATGTCGTATACCAATTTGTAAGACATTATTCTAAAATGTCGTATACCGATTTGTAACATATTATGCAGAATTGTCGTATATTGATTTATAAGATTATATGTGTTTTTTAGTGTCGATTTATGAGATATGATGTTTTTGTTAACATTGATTTAAGTGTAGCACACAAATGCCACTAAACAAATCATTGTACTGGTAGGCGTTCAAAAATCAAACAAGAATTTAGCGTTATGTAGCATGAAAATGCCACTAATTTTCTTTTACAAGTTATGTTCCTATCGCGATTTACATAATGATTGATAAAAGTCTAAAACGATTTGCACAAACATTGATCGTGCAATTTTACCGCGATTTATACTCATGCACAATGTGATTTTTATTCAGATGTGACCGACATAGACGTCATTGTGTAAATCGTTAGACCATTGCGATTTACACAATGACATCTATCTTATAGACAATGAGCTTTGTCTAATTGAATGACGTGTACCATCGTTAATCCCTTTCACAAGCCTTTGTACAACGCATACATCGCTAATCCCTTTTGTGATTTTATTTACGTAGGGTGAGCATAACAACAATTTCCTAATAGTATACATATCTAATCGCTAATTGAATTTTCATTTACGAAGGGTGAATATTACAAGCCTTTGTTCACTTCATACATCGCTAAACCCTTTTGCGATTTGCATTCACGTAGGGTGAGCATCACAACGATTTTTGAACAATACACATCTCTAATCGCTTGTTGAATTTTCATTGACGAAGGGCGAACATTACAAGCCTTTGTACATTGCATACATTGCTAATCCCTTTTGCGATTTGTAAGATATTATATGTTTTCGAGTATCGATTTGTGAGATATGTTTTTGTTTGGTAATACCAATTTGTAAGCTATTATGTTGGATTTTCGTATATCGATTTGTAATATATTATGAACAATTTTTGTATATTGATGTGTAAGATATTATGTGTTTTCTAGTATTGATTTTTATGATATTTGTAGTATGATTTTTATTGTAGAATTATAATAAAGAATTATAAAATTACAACACAAAATTATCGATTTATAACACAAAATTATAGAATTACAACAAAGAATTATCGATTTACAATAAAGAATTATAGAACTACAATAAAGAATTATAGAATGATAAACATTACAACGATTTGTAAGATATGAAAGCTAAATGCTACAACTATTTTGAAGCTGAAGAATCTACACGCGATTCCTGTGTTGCGTTGCTGGCTTTTGAATTGAACAGAGCCTGTCATGAAACAGAATAATATCAGACACTATATTATGTTCAACAAGAAATGCTAACATCCTCCCAAAATTGTTACATACCAAAAGACTTGTCATACTCATGCCATCGTTCCACTAAAACTGGTCGGGTGGATTGCAGGTTCCAACATTGTAGTATACATCTGTATGGTGTTGCATCATGTTGGAAATTACACAAGATATTGATAGGTTGCACATAATACAATTTACATGAGAAGCAATATATTGTATTACATACCTGTTCATGCGAAGGGCATGGTTGCTTAGGGGTTGGTTGTTTCTTAGACATTTTCTTGCCAACCAATTCCAGTGCACCCTTTGTCCTCCGACAACTGCGATCAGAGGCATATTTCCTTTTGATACCCTTTGCTAGGTGAATATTTCCATCATAATCTACAACATTTACTCCTGCCTTGTCGAAGATGATATTTACGATTCGACGCAACTTCTCACAAAGGTCAGGAGAAGCATGATTTTTACCTACCTTGTTCGATCCTGTTTTCTTAGATTGGTCTTCACGAGCTGCAATGGACTCATGGTAAATTAACTACACCTTTTCAAGTAATTCCTTTGACATGTTTCTCATACATACATAGACTTCTTTGCTTTTTGATGCCAAATTTGCAATATGCATAAGTGACCTACATAGTTGTTGGTAACGGGTGGCTATCTGACACTTCTTATCAACACTAGATGGACTGACATTATTTGTCTCTAGCAGTTCAATCGTTGCTTGTCTCGTCCATCTTCACATTATATATGACTCAGGTATTTCTTGTATCTTCTCTTGATTAAGTGCCTTTAATGCATGACGACATAAAATACCTTTGAATTCAAACATTTTGCATATACATTCAACTGTTTTGTTGTCAACATTGTACGTAACATATGTTTTTTGCCTTTTTGGATACTCTTTGTCATCCCATACAACATGGTATTTGCGCATATTCCTATATTGCATATGTCCTTCTATGTTGCAATTCATGACCTGTATAACCTCCTTCTTAGTCCATTCAAATACGGTTAGTGTATACAAATTTGTAGGTTGCGTCAATATTTTCATGCCCAAAGTTACAGGGCGGGTGTTGATGCATTTCACATATTATTCATGTTCATTCTGTCTAAGACCATCTATAAATAATTCATATTGTTCTATGAAACAAAACATTGTTAAACATGAATACAATGTTTTTTTTAGTGTGGCATGCATAGATTCAACTCTTCGTGTGCTTATCATACCTGCACAAAAGTATTGTCTTCCATATGCCAATGCCCATTTCTCTTTGTCTGTATAAAAATGTTGTAACCACACATAGTCTTCAAGGTCATACGTCTGAATCATTTGCTCCTACTCAGGCATAAAGGTGACCTCATCTATGCTCTCAAGTACACACTGTCTAAACTTTTTATCAAACCCTGTCTTCTAATTAAAAATGTGTCCTATAGTCTTTGCTGCATTTTGAAAGATATGCCACAAACATAGGCGATGATGTGCATATGGCCATACATGTGACACTGCAGCTGCAATTGCATGATCACCATCTGTAAGTATAGCTCCAAGGTGCTTCCCATTCATTGCCTGCGTAAATACTCTGAACAACCATTCAAAGGTTTCCTTAGTCTGGTCATAAAAAAAAACACTGCCTAATATGCAACTCCATGAGTGATGGTTCACTCCAACAAACTGCGCAAATGGCCATTGTTCCGTATTAATCTTCATTGTCGTATAAAAAACAAACACATCATTGAAGCATTCATAATTCACTCTTGACTTTGAATCTGCCCAAAACATATTCACAGCATACCTATCTTCATCTAGTTGCATTGCACTAATGAAACCAGGGTCAATGTTGGATTTTT
Source organism: Nuphar pumila (assembly GCF_984573655.1). Taxonomy (NCBI): domain Eukaryota; kingdom Viridiplantae; phylum Streptophyta; class Magnoliopsida; order Nymphaeales; family Nymphaeaceae; genus Nuphar; species Nuphar pumila. Next base: position 91,259,290 of record NC_143260.1, read on the forward strand.
TTTTATAGGTAATCAACCAAAGAACATATTACTCCATTTTTTATGTTTTCTGACCTCTTCCTTCTCAAGTGGTTTCTTAGATCTATAGGTGTGAATGGTACATTCTCACGACCACCATCTATGTGCACGCAAAAAATGTATGTCTTCCTTGGTGCAATGCCAACGGTATCAGCTATTTCAGCAATTGCAACATGCGCTTCAGTTACTTTATGATGTGACCTTAACATAGGAGTCATAAATGAAGCAGCTAATTCATGGTTATAATCATTGATTAAAGTATGAACTGCCTATTTTCCATTTGGAAGTCTTCTTAACACCATTCTCGCTAGACAATCGCATCTTGAATCTAGCTTGCTCCTTATTGGATTTTCACTTGACTTCTTACAACCTTGCTTAGAACAAACATATGCCTTTCTCACCACAACACCCTATGCATTTTTTGCCCAAGAATACCTTCTAACATTGAAGCCAAGTTTTAAGGCATAATCATTATAAAATTTGTATGCAGATTCCTCATTATTAAACTGTATTCCCTCTACGGGAACATAGTCAAGTATACTACCATGTTGACTTGTGGTGCCTGCACATCTGTCAAGTGCACTATCGTGATCGTCTACCTCATTATCGATTTGCATTTTGTCTGCTAGAATATTCAAGTCAAGAGTGAATCCAATGCCAACACCCTTCTTATCATGTGCATCATTAGTGCACATATTCAATTCTTCAGGTGCGTCAATAGTACGAATGTGTGTTGTGCCATGACTTCTCAATGATTGAGATACGTCATCTTCACTATAACTAGCTGATATGGTCAACACTGTCATATGCAAAATATCAATTTGTGTTAGCCAGCGCATATGTTTAATACGATTTATTCAAGATGCATATAACAACAACTACTGATTAGTTAAGCATAATAGCTTACAAATCGATATTAACAAACAACACCATATCTAACAAATCGATACTCAAAAATACATAATATCTTACAAATCGATAAACGATAATTCAGCATAATATATTATAAATCGATAGTAACAAACAAAACAATATCTCACAAATCGCCACTATAAAACACATAGTAGCTTACAAATCGATATACGACAATTCAACATAATATTACAAATTGATATCAACAAACAAAACAATATTTCACAAATCAACAATAGAAAACACATAATATCTTACAAATCGATATACGACAATTCAACATAATATATTACAAATGAAACAATATCTCACAAATCGATATACATGTTACTACAACCTTAATTTGTGTTACATTGCATATACTGAGTGAATGGACGATACCGGGTGGGGTAAAGACCCTTGCTCGTATATGTAACTAAACATTTTTGTCAACAGGTCCCAACATCTTACAAATGTCTTCAAGTTTCCAACCGTTGAAATTATATAATCTACATGCAATAACAAAACAACGCCTTAATGACACTCATGATGACATACGTTCTTCCACAATAACATGATGACATAGAAAGGTACTCACGACACTTTAATGGCACTTGTTGGAATGTTTGTGCGTCATTGCTTTTTTCCATACTGCCTAACGAAAACAAAGAAGAAGAGAAGACTGTAAAAAGAGATGGTCGGCAAATCCCCCTTTGATGCCCACCAATGATTGAACCAGTCGTTCAATTTATTGTTATCTCCATGAGGTAGGAACAAACCAGGATAAGTTTTCTATCTAACACAAAGCAAGAATGAGAAGGCAGCCATGTATTATAGCACAATCTAAAAACAAAGGCGGAACGTGCAAATCTATATACGGGGAGCGGGAGGACATTTTCGTCTAACACATATCTATCTTATGAGAGGACATTTCCGTCAAAAGCATATCTACCTTTTTTGTATGTTATTTTCTTATAAAGTCATCGTGGGCAACCTTGGCATATGAATTATCACGGGTCCCAAGATATTCCACCATACACATAGGAACACGCAAATTTGTGTTCCGGGGAGAACACACAACACCCTCTCCTTCTACAGGGACTACTCCCCCTTCTCCTCCATATGGGTATCCTTACTTTGAACTCCCAAAGGGTGTGTCTGTTTCCATATATGGCCCTTCTACGGGAACTGCTCCCCCTTATCCTCCAGATGGCCATCCTTACTTTGTGCTCCTTAAAGGTGTGCATGTTCTCTCATCTGGCTCTTCTACGGGGACTACTCCTGCTTCTGCTCCAGATGAGTATCCTTACTTTGAGCTCCCTAAGGGTGTTCCTGTTTCCCCATCTAGCCCTTCTACAGGAACTGCTCCCCCTTCTCCTCCGGATGGCCATCCTTACTTTATGCTCCCTAAAAGTGTGTTTGTTCCCCCCTCAGGTCTTTCTACGAGGATTGGCTCTGATCCTCCTCCATTTTATTAGAGGGCTGCTGCTTATTGTTGAACTGTTGGAGTGGTGTCATGGTTGCCAAAAATAAAAGCATTGTATGTCCGTTCACAGTTTGCAAGGGAGATTTTCATTGTTGAATAAAAGACACCATTGATTTGTTTAAATGAGTTTATTTGGTTGTCATGCTCTTTTTGTTTTTTCTTTTCATGAATGGTTTGTTTAGTGTGAATGAGCTCTCTGATAGTACACTTGTTGATATGTTTTTATGAGACTTAATATAGCAACAACTTAGTTTTTTTTTTCCATGAGAAGTGGGTAAATCACCCCTGGGATTAGGGACCTAGTCGATGAGAGAGAGGCCATTGGTTCCCTTCTTACCCATATAAGAACGGGGTGAGATGGGGATAATAGCCTGCATGTGTGATGGATGCTCAACGCACGTTCACCTAAAAAAAAGCCTTTAGTGGTGCTTTTGAAGTTCGGTTAAAGGTCTAATTTTCGCTGATTTTTAGCAAAGCTTCAAAACGCCGCTGAAGACCCTTTATACACGTGTAAATTACCTTTAGAGCGCCTCTAAATGTCTAATTTCTGTTTAGACCTTTAGCCACACTTCAAAATGCCGCTAAAAGGTCTTTTTAAATATGTGCGCACTGAGCGTCCATCATGTTCTTCCATTTTTGTCAAGCACCTACCACTAACTCTCTCTCTCTCTCTTATATATATATATATATATAGAGAGAGAGAGAGAGAGAGAGAGAGAGAGAGAGAGTTCCATGGAAATCAATTAGAGGATGGGAATTAGGGGATTTTGAATTTAAGCATCATTATGACGTGAACCCAAGATCTGACAAAATTGGATCCATAGATGAATTTGTTACACTATAAACATCATCTAGCAGCACTTTTAAAGTGTTGGTAGTCACTTTGGATGGCACTTTAGAAGCGCCACCCAAGTGCTGCTAGATCTCGCATCGCAAGAACAAAGCCCGATGCTTGAAAAGCAGCAAAGGAAGTCTTTACCGACACTTTAGAATCGCCAACAAAAGGATTTCATTCATTTCAAATAATATTTACTTTTACCATCGGCAAAGGCTTTTCAAAGAAGATTTCTTTTAATGGCACTTAAAAAGCACCAAAGGTCACACTATTGAAATAAAAGAACATCAGTCATGGTTAAAACCTACAACAAAGTATTTTCCATTGAAAAGATCTATTTATATTTTTATTACTATATACATATAATACATTTGTGTGTGTATCTATGCGCATGTGTCTATATATGTTAAAAAGATTCATAAATAAATATAATATATACATGTGTTTGGAATAAGCATTTATTTGTGTGAGTGTGTGAATATATATTTATTTGTATATAAAAATTCATATTATATATACTTGGCATTTTTGTATATGTATATTTCTATATATTATTCTTTGTACATAAATTAATTTGTATACATATATTTGTCCATTTACATGTATATATTAAATTATTTTCATTGATATATTATTTACTTTGTTATATTTTTTAAATATATCATAATATCTTTTAGGGAAAAATTGATGTGGTGAGCGTTAATCGAACAGGTGATCTTCAGATCTTGAATCTGATGGTCTTCCAACTGAGATATCTCTGCAATATAGCACACACTCACATTTACATATAAAGCAATTGGTTTTAGCAATGAAATCCTTGCTTACAAAATGAAATTTATCTTATATTAATGAAAATCTTGATAATGAGAAGATGGTTCACAATCCTGATCGAAATGGAGATTCAGATCCAAACAGGAATGGTAGCAAAAATTTCAAAATTGAGAAGATAGGATCTAAAGGGATAAGAGTTGTAAATGGAGAATCAATCAGGATAACAACACAAATCTTAAAGGAAGATAATTCCCTTTTGCATGCCTTAAATATAGGAGATTAATTTAGTAAAATTGTAAATATGAATTCATGTATGAGCTGTATTGACAGTGGAACCTCTCACAACCAACCAAGAGTGTAAAGTATCTCTTCGTTGACGTTAGGTGTCTTTTACACCGAATCACATTAATTTGATTTTCTTATTGTTTTATGATTTTCCTTTATGGTATTAGAGCAGTAGATTTCGGTGTGAGTTGTGTTTTGCTCTTGTTGCTATATGTGACTTCCAATAATGGTGGTTCAAATTGAATCAGATCAACCTCTAAGAAATATACTTACCCATTTAAGTTGCATGTAGCTAATTTTGTTACTTTCAAGCTGAATCATTCAAATTTATTCCTTTGGCAAACTCAGTTTTTTTGCATAGTTGAAAGTTAGGACATGAGTGGATTCATTGATGGCGAATTCCCAATGTCTGCTGCTACTATTGGTTAACAACCTAACCTTGACATCAATGCATGGAGGAGACAGATCATCTACTTCACAAATGGACCTGTTGAGGTGTCTAACCTCTCTTGTCAGGGATTTTTCCGAAGGGATTGACAGGAGAGGTATTGTCCATGACTCTTTTTTCTAGACACCACTTTGTTTGATGGGTTCAATGATTTTTCTTGTGTACATCGTTTACTTCTTTTTTATGTTTGACTATCTTGCTTGTTATGTCCCACCTTGACAATAGGGACAATGGTCCATTTTGGAACTGGATTGTACTGTCGACTGTCTTTTTACTTACTATTACTCTCAAGATGATCATGACGTTTACTGCCAAGACTGCTGCAATTGCCTTTCAACTGTCTTGGCAACTTTAATATTGTTGGTCTGCCCATGTTGGGGAAATGGGTTGTATAGATACCTAAATTCGTGTTCCCTCTGGTCTGCTCATCATCTCCAGTAAGTTAGAGATCTCCATTGTCCAATAAATTTTGGACGATGTGCTTCAGAGTGATAAATAGTTCAGTGTCATGTCCTACTATCTGATGAAATTTACAGAATTTTAAGGTATCCTATCCCTTAACTTGAGGATGGTTAGGAACCTTAGGAAGCCTTATGAGTTTGGATTTTAGCAAAAATTCTATGACTTTCGAAAGTGATTGGTGGAATTGGGTGAGCTTGGGATCCCTAGTACAATTCGGGTTTCACTTGGGACTTGAGAGTCCTTGTTGTTGCTCCCCTCGTAGTTTGTATTGTTCTGGTTGTCTATATTGTTCTTGATGCCTGTACAGACCATCTGATGATCTTGTTGTCTGTATTGATTCTACTTTTGGGATGATCCAAAATGCTCCTTATTTTTATAAAGGGTCACAATGTTGACTTGGTTCTTGGGCTCAGATTTCTTGGTCCCGATATCTTTGTTGTTCTGAGTTTTGACATGTAATCCATCATGCATCCCCTTTTTCTAGTTCGATTATATCAAAATAGCCGCAACGATAAGCTCCACGAAGATATCATATCTCTAAGTGGCAAAGAGACCATTCAATAGTTGGTTGAAGTTGTTCATGATTAGAGTGATGGCATGATATTTAGTAAATAGATCATTTATACGATGGTATACAGATCTCCATCGATTTATGAAATCTTGTGCATACTCAACTTTCTTCTACCCAAGAACATACAATTGATTGATTATTGGTAGTGCATCCACTCTAAACCTAAACCTTTTAATGAATAGGTTCATCAAGGTTTGAAATTGAAGGATTTGATGGACATCTAAGGTAGAGAACCAAGACAGAGCCTCTCATTCTAAACTTCTTGGGAATAATCGAATTAAGGCTCGATCATTGTTCAAACATTCAGAGCATGCATCCAAGAACAAAGTGATATGGGTCTAGGGTTTCCTAGTTTCGGGGAACTTCTGAGAGATCAGCCTCAGAGGTTCAGTGTCTTGACTTAGGACGAAGTTTTGAATCTCGTAGAGTCTTTGCTCTCATTTGGCTACTTTCATTTGACAAGTCTTATTTCTTAGCTCTTCTTAAAGATTAAAGACCTGCTCCTCGTAATCAATGGGTTGAGAGTCATTTTTTCTGGCAACTAATATTACTAGATCTGGGATTCAGATTGTCATGACCTTTTGGACCCGCACCTGTTGTCCTTATGCTTATGATTTTGCTAGAAGCTTTTTAATTTAGCCTCATTTTTCAAGAATTAGTGTTGTAGACCATGCATTATAGTTCTCACAACCTCAGTAGAATTTTTTACTTCTTCCACGACAAATTGCTTCAAGAGCTCATCTATAACACATTTACCCTGATGTAGTTCTTCATATTGAACCTATAACGCCCCAAATTATTAGCTTTAAAATTTTGGAATAAATTTTTTTTTTTAAACAACAACGGAAAAGATCTATTAAATCCTTAGTCAAATTATTTGGGCGGGTTACAAGTAATAGCACAAACTCAAGGCATTAAGTAAAATAAACTCTTGCATTGAAATACTACAAGTTATCAATTACAACTTAATGATTTATTATAAGTCAGAATTCCTCAGGACATCCGAAGAAGATATGGTCACATGGCACTGTCCGCAGCGACAACTGCAATTGCTCGTCATTCTGTTTTTTGAAAAATATTAATTCAGAAGGGGTCAGACTACCCCGTCTGAGTAAGAATTATAATAACCAAATGAATGTGCACATTGTCATGTGTACAAGCATATGTGCAACATGATTAGATAGAACTAATAACCATTTAATGTACAAGTCACTAAAGTCAAGTATTTCATGATTAATTTTCATCAACATCAAAGCACGCTACATCATATTCATGAACCATATTTATATAAGTAATAATAACTTTGGAACTTATATGGATGCATACCTGACTTAAGTAAAGCATTCCATGTAAAGTTTGCATAAAGCACAAACCAATATTCAATACATCATTTATAAGTTATCACATTTTTCTTATAAAGGAAAACGGATTTGAGTCATGCAATGCACGAATCACGACTTATTCTAACAATTGCAGCATCAAGCGTTATGCAACTACTTGAAGATTTTTCTTAATGCACTAACTTTATGTTTCATCTTGTTAATTACCCTGTGGGTACACACATGCATTCGACATCGTAGCGGACCGAGACCACATGAGGGTCTATTATTTTATAACCCATGTGACTAGCTATACGAATATCTAAAAGGAACGATTCATGACCGAGAGAGTACTCCTTAATGGCTAGAACTACAATTAGGATGCACCCTATACTTCTACAGAAGACTCGGATCTACCACCTAGGATGCATTGGTAGTCTTGGCCATCAAACTTCATGAACTGGGGACTGGGTGATATGCCTCGCTCTCACAAAACTAGAATGTCCCACGGAGTTTGTACCGTCTACCTTCTCCAAGGTAGACCTTGGGTCCTGTAACGCCCTGAAATTTTAACCCATATTTTTCAAGATTTTTTTTTATATATATAACAGCAGAAACAAGAAATACTATAGGGTTAAGCATTTCGGAACATTACACTGGAGAGAAGAGCCAAAACTTTTATTCCATTTTATTATCAATGAAAATTAACGTTAGAGTTTTAAATGATATAAACAATTAAATTATAATAAACCCAAGCGATCCCTGGAACAATAAATCCAAAATCTTGATTCGATGCCTCATCTTGCAGTCGCTCGTAAATGCTATTATTCACCTGAAAATAGTAAAATTATAGGAATTAAACTACAACTGTCTAAGTAGAAAATCTGTAACTTTTAATGCAGGTATATCATGAATCTAGTATGTGATGTGGGTGTCATGTGTGAATCTTTAGCATACACAATAACACGTAAAGCAGACTATGCAACTACAATAACAGACATATATCTAAGCAAGTAAGCAGATTATACATCAGCTATAATTAAACAAGTAAAGCATATTCTTTAACAACAATAACAGTAACATGCATGATTTTCATGTAACAATAACAATATGAATTCAATTATCTCATATCTACGCATTTTAGGATTTGCATTTCATCACAAGCTCAAAATATAATGCATGTTTGAAAGAATATGAAATTGTCTCTATAGTAACTCCACACACTGTGATACCTAACTGTTCTAAATAGTGATTATTTTATCTTATCTCGCAGGTACACATGGGTCGAGGCAACCTTCACAGAAGAGAATGTTCGGGGGTATATTATTCAAGGGTATTTTATTAACCCGAACATTCTAACTGAGACTGAAATTCCAAGGGAGTGGCCAGTGACCGAGAGAACCTTCCAAAGGCCAAAACCAAAACATGATGCATCTCTAACTTCTGCAGAAGAACAAAGAGCTACCACCTAGGACATATTGGTAGTCCGAGTCCCCCAACTTCGAGGACTCTGACCAACGAGTCGCTTTACGCTTGAAACCAAAACATATGTTCCCAGAGTTTTGTACCACCTACCCTATCCAAGGTAAGCCCAAGAACTGAGTGGGTTAATCTTTTCATTTAATTAATTTCATGAAGTACAGGGCATTTTCTCAACTTCCTTCTACTTCCACAGCAGTAGAATTTCCAACCTTAGTCATTTTACCAAGGTGTATAAAACAGTTTCAATCCTTTGTCATATTGTTTGCATAAACCCACTCAAAGTGCTTCGGTGCCTTTAAACCAGTCAATTGCCCAACATTTATGATTAAGTTTTCATCATTTTTATTGCCATAACACACAGGCTAATAGCCCAAATACCCGCATCGGGTAATCAATCCATATTGCTCGCTAGGCAAAGTTTTCCCAATTGACTGCCTCGCGGAAAGGCACTTATCTATATGTCACTAAGTGCACCATCATATATTTGAAACCAATATAACAATCACACTCCTCAAACACAACTAACATACTGCATTCAAGCAATTCAAATAACACATTTTCTGACAAAAAAGCAGTTTAAGCATGTGATATTTCATGTAAATGAGTCATAGCACTAGAGAAACCTGGAAGAATGAAATTTAAAGAACCCTATAGAGCCCAAACAACAACTGGGTGTAGCATCTACAACTATAGATGTAACCCACTTAGTATCATTATTCACGCAGGTGCAACTGGTTAAATACATAAGAGCCTAAGACATTCAAAAAGTTTGATCCAAGGTTTTGACCTCATAGGTGTTTGTCTATATCTATAAATGTCTGGTTCATCAACCTCAAATCAATTGGACCAATTCATTAGACATTTCGAGTTCAAATCAATCTATATATATATATAGATTATTTTAAGTACATGTTGATCATTTGAAATCAAAGCACTCAAAGATATCAGTTCACAAGTCTGATCGACCTATACACTATTTGACTGTCCCGAAATGAACATAAAGATGCCATGCTTTACAAATGTAATAATCACAACTGGTTAGCAGAAATTAAATTAACATGTTTATATTCAGAATGAACAGACACAAGACTCAGTTAACAAGATTTAATGTAATTAGGTTGAACTTTTCAGCATGAAATATACACAGCTAATCAAGAATTCATATAAGAATGTTCTGTTTGTCCAAATGAAACAAACACATTCGGTTGTCCATAACTAACATAAGGATGTTATTTAATGTTAAATGAAACAGGCTTCAGAGATCATCCAACTGGTATTTAACAGAAGTATGTTAAAACAGACTCCAATTAGGACTGACAAGAATTAAACATGTTATGTCTTTCTAAATGAAATAGATGCATATTAAGCTAACAAGAAATCTATATCAACATGCTATGGGTTACCAATAAAATCAGAAACAACCTTCAACGTTCACTTTCATGGAACACTTCCCCCTGAATCTGGTTATTCAACATCAAGATCGATAGAAAACCCCCAAAATCTGGGGTTTTTTCTTTCTTTTCACAGGTGAGTTTACCCATTGATTTAACCAAGAACCCCCAAATCTATTGGATTTGAGATTTCCCTAGGTTAGGGTTAGGCAAGAGAGAAAAAAAAATATCCAAATCAGTGTAGTGGCCACCAAGATCCCGACACCGCATTGGAGCACACCATGCATACCTTAAGTTCTGGCATGACAGAAACACCCATAGCTAGAGATCAATTGATATCTAATCAGAAAGGGTTACAAATCAAAAGAAAAACCCCTTTCTAATCTTCCCACAAAAACCCAATCCCATTCAAGAATCACTCAACTTCTTACAATAGTATCATAGGATCCTACAACAAGAATTGCCGCTACTGGAAACCTCCACTCACCTGTCAGAGTTTTCCAGCAGTCAAGACTCCCATCATCATCTTGGAAACACACCAGAATCAGGGTTTGACATGCTCGTAACGTGAGGAAAAAATCGGGGTTCCCTTGGACCGACCCAAACACAACCGGATGCAATCAACACCGGACAAGAAAAGGTGCAGAATCCTACCTTTTTCTGGCAACTGGAGGAAGAAATCACTTGTTGAGGTCGTCGGTGACTGAAGCGGCAGGTGATCAGAGCTTTTCGACGCCGGTGCTTCTGCGGGTGAGTGCAAGATCGTCAGAGAGGGCCGAGCATGATAGAGAGAAACCTAGGGCAAAGTGAAGGATAAGGCTTCCCTCCACCCCCACCCCCCACCCCCCCTCTTTATCGACCCCATGCTCTCCCTCCCTCCGCAAAAGGCAGAGTTAGTTAGTTATGGCCCTCCGTAACCTTCCCCCTCTTGAGTCTTGGCAAGAATCGTGCCCTAGGCACGATTCTTTGCCTTTAAGTTTTTATAAGGCTTGGCCGGGTTTGGGTCCTGGGACCCACGATGTTGGATCCACTATCAAAGTGGATCCGGGTCCCAAGCGAGAGGAGGATCTGGGTCAACCTAAATTGAGGGATCCAAGTGGATCTGGGTTGTGTAAATAATAATGGATCCATGGGTTGGATCCTTTTGGGTCCAACTGTGGATTCGATAAATTTATTTAGTATTATTTCCTTATAACAATTAATCTTAGTTATTTATTTATTTAGTATTATTATTATATATATACTTTAATACCCATTTTTATATATTTCTTTTGGATCCGGGTAACGGATCCTAGGTTCAAATCATGTTAATTATAAAATATATATGTATAAAATTTCTAGGTAACTGCATAAAATTTGTGGTTATTACAGGTCTAGTAACATACACCATCTTTCAGGTGTACCAAGAGCCCTGAGAAACCAGTAACATATACCATTTTCAAGTATACTCAGTATCCTGGGAAACCAGTAACATATACCGTCATTCAGGTATACCCAGAATCCCTTATTTACTTATATGTGCATATTTTTCATTCTTATTTGTTTAGGTCCAATAACATACACCAACTTTCAGGTGTAACCAGAGCTCTGGAAAACCAGTAACATATACCATCTTTCAGATATACCCAGAATCCCAATAGAAACTAGTAACATATACTGTCTTTCAGGTATACCCAGGATCTTGATTTTCATTTATGTGAACATATTTTAATTTAGCTTTTGTTTTTTGTGCTAGGGCATACATATCGTACCCCACTGTTTGTGCTGCAACATGGCATAACCCAACTTTAACAATTCATAAGTGCACGTATGACACTATCAACTTTCTGCGAAGCTGTAAGCTCGATTTTAAGCTTTCACATGATCATGGCATGAAAATGTCTTTTATCATGCAAACTTTTGCAGAACACACATAGATCACTAGCATGTAAACATGTCATAACATGAAATCATGATTCAATTATATAATTCATATAGCATCATAGGTGCTTATATGGCATCACAAGGATTTGACATGCTCAGTTTGAGTTTGTATATCGCGCCTTTGTAGTTTTTCTTTTGGTTGGTGCCATTATAACAAGAATATGTATTTAACCACAGGCAATTCATGCATCGAAACCGTCATATGACAATTACATATGTAAACCATGTATAACATGAATATGTCATGGATATCCCATTTATGTGCTACATTCATTGATGCATAACTCTCTTTTCACAAGCATATAATAAATTCACCATGCTATTTAAACATGTGCACTAAAGTGAGCCTTTGCCGTAACTAATGTATGTGTGTATCAGTGCATTTCCGACCTATGTTGAATAAGGGCATAATAGTGAATTTCAAATGTAACATACATTTTATTGTAGGGGAAATAACAAGTACACTTTGTCCATCTCTACCAAGATCTATAGAAATGTTTTTCTTTTTAAATACTTGTCTAACGACTTGTTAATGTTGAGAAGCTACAACAAACTGAATGAAACAGCTACAAAAAATGGTCGATCTAAACCGTAATTAAGAACAAGACTTAACTTAGATAAATCCTGGATTTAATTAAAAGTAACACCATCGGGACTCAACTAACGCTTATACTAAACACTAACTAAATGAACATGAGACAAAGAATTACACATGATAGCAGTTGCAACAGGATGATCACGAGAATAACTCTAATTGAACAATATTACTAATACCTCAACTTTGAATTGAATGAATAAGACTACTTACCAAAAACCCATGGGATCGATTGAAGAATGCTTATCCGGTTATGAAAGAGGCGAGTTGGAATTTAGATGTTCAATTACATGACCCCATTGATGAACTAGGTACTAATTGTAAAAGAAATTAATAAAGGACTAAAGAAAGAATTACTACTTAGTTTAAAAAAACGTAAGTTAGGAATTGCTATAATGATAAGTTAAGCTATGTAAGGGAACTAGCTATAGATGGTGAAATCAAGAATCATGACATTATATTAAGTATCAATCATTTTATGCTGCCAATTATACAACATTAAAGGTGCTTTTCTAACAGAAGCTAGAGGACATTATGGGGATACTTTTTTTTTTATATTGCATGTGGCAGCAGGTAGCTCTAAAGACATTTTTTTTTCTCTCTTCAAACCATTAGAGAGCTCAAGAGAACGTTTTTCTAATATGAGAGCAATTGTCTGAGACTACAATTTTGTAAAATAGAATTTATTTTTTTTTCGTTGACGGGGGTTAAGAACCAAGGTTGTGGTTCTACTCAACTGTGCGTCCCACCACAACACTACAACCCCACAACCCCACTTGTTGCAATATTGGCCTTGTTTAATTCCTTTATATACGAATTGATTTTTGACTAATCTCAAATATGATTTGGATAAAAATTATATTTTAGATCTTCTAAACCTTCTAACTAGATTTTTGGATCTTGATCACAATTCAACCATATTTGGGTCCATTAAGATCCAATAGAATTCCAATTGGGTTTCAGATTCATCCAGGATTCGAGTTCATACATCATATTCAAATCCAAACACTCGATCCATTTGTTCTAGTTTGGATACAAGATCCATCTATATCACTTTGCTGCACCTATTTCAAAGAACTGTAACATTTATTTATTTTGATAATTATCAAAATTTTGCGGGTTTTACATCCTTTCCCCCTATAAGGAATTTTGTCCCCGAAATTCGTTACAAGTACTAAACCACTAGACTGGAGCATCTTTCTTGTATTTAAAATTTTTGGTTTTTCCTCATATGTTATCCAATGAAAATCTCTGAGAAAATTTCAAAGATTCAATCCATGTGCTTTGTTTTATATTATTATTATTATTATTATTATTTTCGTTAGTTATAACACTACGATAAGGGAAACTTGTCTCTTTTTAATGAAGTATGTTCTTACAAAAATGTCAAAATTTCTTGGGGTTTACGTCCTCTCCCCGTAAAAAGGAATTTTGTCCTCAAAATTCATTTCAAGTACTAGACAAATGGACAGAGGTAACATACTATGTGTTGATACTGACTAATAATTGCAACCAATTTCGAACATTAAATTTCATGTCTTGTGTGGAGTGCATATAGTCCTATTCAAGATATCAAAAATCATTTTCTGAATTTATCTAACAAGATGTTAAATATGACCTAAGGATATCAATCAAGTTCAGTATTGTCACATATCTAATCTTGATTTGTCAGATCATATATTCTTGATAGGATTAAGTAAAGTTTGGTGTTGGTTTCACGATTCATTTTTGAATGAGTGAATCTAAATTTGACAAAACTTAGATATCCGTGCATATGATTATATGAATATAAATTAGTCAAATCTAAGTGTTAAGACTTCTAATCATCCAATTGAAATTTAAATCCAAAATATTCATCTTTATACCTAAAGAACATAATAACAAAAATTCTTAGATTATATATTTATTCTAGTTCACTATTTAAAGATTCTTTATTATTCATCCTGACTTGGCAATGTGGATGTTTGTCATGACACAACTCTAGATAAGACGTTCAGTGAGTCCAAGAGTTCGTCACACCTAGCTTCTCAATCCATCTAATTAAGCAAACAAAACTATCATAAGTTTCTCGATCTAATTTAATCACAACTTATATTGAATGATGTTCCTAGCAATATATCCAGGTTCTTGATTTTCACACAATAAACCAATTTCTTCATAAAATAAAAACATAATTCAAATACTATACACTTACAGAGCTGAAAGGGCCATAGACCATATATTCTTGTCCTACTCTGATACCATAATTGTAACGCCCCAAATTTTTAGCTTTAAAAATTTAGAATAATTTTTTTTTAAACAACAGTGGAAAAGCTCTATTAAATCCTTAGTCAAATTATTTGGGCAGGTTATAAGTATTAGCACAGACTCAAGGCATTAAGTAAAATAAACTCTTGCATTGAAACACTACAAGTTATCAATTACAGCTTAATGATTTATTACAAGTCAAAATTCCTCAGGACATCCGAAGAAGATATGGTCATATGGCACTGTCCACAGCGACGACTGCAATTGCTCGCCATTCTGTTTCTTGAAAAATATTAATTCAGAAGAGGTCAAACTACCCCGTCTGAGTAAAAAGCATAATATCCAAATGAATGTGCATAATGTCATGTGTACAAGTATATGTGCAACATGTTTAGATAGAACTAATAACCATTTAATGTACATGTCACTAAAGTCAAGTATTTCATGATTAATTTCCATCAACATCAAAGCACGCTACATCATATGCATGAACCATATTTATATAAGTAATAATAACTTTGGAACTTATATGGATGCATACCTGATTTAAGTAAAGCATTCCATGTAAAGTTTGCATAAATCACAAACCAATATCCAATACATCATTTATAAGTTATCACATTTTTCTTATAAAGGAAAACCGATTTGAGTCATGCAATGCACGAAACACGACTTATTCTAACAATTGCAGCATCAAGCGTTATGCAACTACTTGAAGATTTTTCTTAATGCACTAACTTTATGTTTCATCTTGTTAATTACCCTGTGGGTACGCACATGCATTCGACATCGTAGCGGACCGAGACCACACGAGGGTCTATTATTTTATAACCCATGTGACTAGCTATACGAATATCTAAAAGATACGGTTCATGACCGAGAGAATACTCCCCAATGGCTAGAACTACAATTAGGATGCACCCTATACTTCTACAGAAGACTCAGATCTACCACCTAGGATGCATTGGTAGTCTTGGCCACCAAACTTCGTGAACTGGGGACTGGGTGATATGCCTCGCTCTCACAAAACTAGAATGTCCCACGGAGTTTGTACCGTCTACCCACTCCAAGGTAGACCTTGGGTCCAGTAACATACACCATCTTTCAGGTGTACCCAGAGCCTTGGGAAACAAGTAACATATACCGTTTTCAGGTATACCCAGTATCCTGGGAAACTAGTAACATATACCGTCATTCAGATATATCCAGAATCCCTTATTTATTTATATGTGCATCTTTTTCATTCTTATTTGTTTGGGTCCAGTAATATACACCGTCTTTCAGGTGTACCCAAAGCCCTGAAAAACCAATAACATATACCATCTTTTAGGTATACCCAGAATCCCAATAGAAACTGGTAACATATATCGTCTTTCAGGTATACCCAGGATCTAGATATTTTATTTATGTGAACATATTTTAATTTAGCTTTTGTTTTTTGTGCTAGAGCATACATATCGTACCCCACTAGTTGTGCCACAACATGGCATAACCCAACTTTAACAATTCATAAGTGTACGTATCGAACTATCAACTTTCTGCGAAGCTGTAAGCTCGATTTTAAGCTTTCACATGATCATGGCATGAAAATGTCTTTTATCATGCAAACTTTTGCAGAACACACATAGATCACTAGCACGTAAACATGTCATAACATGAAATCATGATTCAATTATATAATTCATATAGCATCATAGGTGCCTATATGGCATCACAAGGATTTGACATGCTCAGTTTGAGTTTGTACATCGCGCCTTTATAGTTTTTCTTCTGGTTGGTGCCATTATAACAAGAATATGTAT
This sequence comes from Nuphar pumila, assembly GCF_984573655.1. Taxonomy (NCBI): domain Eukaryota; kingdom Viridiplantae; phylum Streptophyta; class Magnoliopsida; order Nymphaeales; family Nymphaeaceae; genus Nuphar; species Nuphar pumila. The sequence continues at coordinate 91,275,816 of NC_143260.1, forward strand.
TTAACCACAGGCAATTCATGCATTGAAACCGTCATATGGCAATTACATATGTAAACCATGCATAACAAGAATATGTTGTGGATATCCCATTCATGTGCTACATTCATTGACGTATAACTCTCTTTTCACAAGCATATAATAAATTCACCATGCTATTTAAACATGTGCACTAAAGTGAGCCTTTGCCCTAACTAATGTATGTGTGCATCAATGCATTTTTGACCTATGCTGAATAAGGGCATAATAGTGAACTTCAAATGTAACATACATTTTATTGTAGGGGAAATAACAAGTACACTTGGCATTGCACAACTCAAGAATGAGATAACATTGATTTCAGGAACCAACAGTGCAAAAATGTGTATGCTTGTGATCCATCTATCACTCATACCCTAATTATTAAGTGCAAAATTACAACCGGGCAGATTTTTAGAAAACCATGGATTTGAGAATGCAACTAGAGATTAACTTAGAACTATGCGAAAATATTATTGAAATCCTCTAAAACCAGACCCAAGTGCAACACTCAAAAACTCCACCAAGATCTATAGAAATGTTTTTTTCTTAAATACTTTTCTAACGACTTGTTATTGATGAGAAGCTACAACAAACTGATTGAAACAACTACAAAAAATGGTTGATTTAAACCGTAATTGAGAACAAGACTTAACTTAGATAAATCCTTGATTTAAATAAAAGTAACACCATCAGAATCAACTAACGCTTATACTAAACACTAACTAAATGAACATGAGACAAAGAATTACACATGACAGAAGTTGCAACAGGATGATCACGAATCTAACTATAATTGAACAATATTACTAATACCTCAACTTCGAATTGAATGAATAAGACTACTTACCAAAAACCCATGGGACCGATTGAAGAATGCATATCCGGTTATGAAAGAGGCGAGTTGGAATTTAGATGTTCAATTACACGACCCCATTGATCAACTAGGTACTAATTGTAAAAGGAATTAATAAAGGACTAAAGAAAGAATTACTACTTAGTTTAAAAAAATGTAAGTTAGGAATTGCTATAACGATAGGTTAAACTATGTAAGGGAACTAGATATAGATGGTGAAATCAAGAATCATGACATTATATTAAGTATCAATCCTTTTATGCTGCCAATTGTACAATATTAAAGGTGCTTTTGTAACAGAAGCTAGAGGACATTATGGGGATCATTTTTTTTATATTGCATGTGGCAGCAGGTAGCTGTAAAGTTTTTTTTATTTCTTTAAACCATCAGAGAGCTCAAAAGAACATTTTTCTAATATGAGAGCAATTGTCTGAGACTACAATTATGTAAAATAGGATTTTTTTTTCTGTTGATGGGGGTTATGAACCAAGGTTGTGGTTCCACTCAACCATGCGCCCCACCACAACACCACAACCCCACTTGTTGCAATATTGACCTTGTTTAATTCCTTTATATACGAATTGATTTCCGACGAATCTCAAATATGATTTGGATAAAAATTATATTTTAGATCTTCTAAACCTTCTAACTAAATTTTTGGATCTTGATCGCAATTCGACCATATTTGGATCCATTAAGATCCAATAGAATTCCAATTGGGTTTCAGATCCATCCAGTATCCGAGTTCATACATCATATTCAAATCCAAACACTGGATCCATTTGATCCAGTTTGGATACAAGATCCATCTATATCACTTTACCGTATCTATTTCAAAGAATTGTAACATTTATTTATTTTGATAATTATCAAAATTTTGCGGGTTTTACAGAACCTCTTCTTCATCCTTTTCTTTCGATTCTGATTATGGCTGATCTTGATCTTCCACGATGGGTTCTGTGAACACCCCAAATTTTTCAAAGTCTTGTAAAAATGACCCTTTTGCCCCTAACCCCGTTTTCTGAGAAAATCAAGTTATTTCTTTAGATTTCTGGATTAGATTCCACATTGACATATTCAAATTCAACTCCGGGTCTGAACTCAGTATTTTAAATCCAAATCTGAGCCCCGTTGTCCGATTTCCAAAACCAAAGCACAAAAATACCAAAAAATGATTTTGAAAGGCTCGGGCGGCTCATCTGGCACTCTGTTGGAACCTCGACCCTATATTTCTCAATGCGAGGTTGTAAACCTCGAATATTTCTCAAAAATTCAGACATAAACCCATTTCTGAGGAAATTTTCTCAAAATAGTTTTTAAAAAAATCTCAAGAAAAATTCCTTTTTGTAAATATTTTTGCAAAAACACAAAAAATTAGTTTTAAACCTTTGATTTCTCGTAAAGCTTTAGGATTTTATTCTAAAAATACAAAAAAAAATATATATAAAAATAACATAAAGAACCAAAAAAAAATGAGAAAAACTACAAGGAAGACAAATAATCCTCAAGGTTTTAAAAAGCTTTTTTGCTGAAAACCTCAGTTTTTGAACTATTTTATAAAAAAGTTTCCTTTTAATGGACCTCCCTCTTGAAAAAGGGGAAAATGGCAAAACGGTTGCAGGCTCGCCCTTCTCCCGCGTATCTGTCTTCTGGAAGCCTCCATCGCAGAATGGCTCTCCCACCATTGATCCTCAAACAAACCCCTTCATTCTCCATCGCAGATCTTCAAACGGCCTCCTCCTCTCTCAGCCTTCGATCCTCAACCAATTCTTCTTCCCAAACCCTCCATTTCCCTTTAAGAATGAGCCTCCATCGCTTCTGTAGGGGATCCATCTTTTTTTTTTCTTGCAATCCATCTACGTCGCCCATCATCAACATCTTCATTGCTGAGAGTTACTCTGCAAGACCCCCATCCCCTTTTCTTCACACATCATCCATCATTCTCGTATCGGTCGTTCTGGCATTGCCTCTATCCTTCATCATCGAGTTTCCCCGGATCGATCCTTCTCTCCTTGGGCGTTTCCCTTCCTTCCTCCTTCAAAATCCCCTGCAAATCAAGTAGAAGCCACCAGACTTCTCCCGGTTTTTCCCCCCTTTTGAAGGAGAATCAACTTCCTCTTCCCTCTGATCGAGCGAAGAAAACTCCGGCCTCACCCCACCGGAAGCAGGCCCACGGAAGAACGAAAGAGGAAGTATCCTTCTCTCCTTCCTTCAAAATCCCCTGCAAAAAGCAAGTAAGCTTCTCCCTTCTTTTTTATTTTCTCTAAAAATTCTCTGGTTGATTACTTTTTTTTTTCTTCTTTATTATTTCTTTAACTACCATTGATGCACCTCTGAGCTGTGTTAAGTTGCTTATAGCAACATTAACTCTTCTCTTGTGCGACAGCAACCGGAATTTTCTAATTTCGATATTTCTTTTTTGCATTTTTTTTTTCTCTGCGATTTGCTTCGTTCTGATCATGCTGTTGAATTCAATGATCTGATTTCTTATTAGCTTTATGACGCACTTTTAATGGAGCGAATTAACATTACCTCTTGTCACAATTTGCTGCATATACCACATAATGAACGAATCCCTTAGTTGAACGTTGGTTCGTTGCTGCCTTCTCCAGCTCCCGGTTTATTCTGATGCTATGTTTTTTTTTCTTCTTGTCTCTTTTCTTATTTATCTCAGATTAATGTGCAGTTATCAACTTGAGTTGTGATGCTACTTATTCCCTTTTTGTTGTCACGATTTGTGTTGTCATCTCCATCGATGTTTGGCTTTCATCCATATTCGTTATTTTGATTCAACATCATCCATTATCAGCTCTGTGTCTTATGATTTTTTTTTTTTGTATTAAATTCCTAAACCATAGATGACCCCTTGTTCTAAATGTATTATACTTTTCTTTTTCTTCTTCATAAAATTCTGGTTGAAATGGTCTGATCAGATTCACCCCCCCCTTTTTTTTTAAACCAAGCCTGGAGTAGCAGAGTTGGATTTACTAAATCTTCTCTGTATGAGTATAACAGAGACCGACCTGTTATGGAGTTTGATCAAGCCTCATCCCAGATTCGCTGCGGTGTTATGGAGTTTGCCCTGACCTTGTCTATAGCCATTAACATTTACAATCCCATATAGCCTGCCGCCATATGTACAGGATCATTAATTTTTTTTTTTTAGCAGTATGGCATCAGACGTCATAAGGGTAAATAACTCTTAGCCTCATATTAAATGTTGAATTCTGTGTATTGCATTCACTTGATATATATATCACATGTCTGTGGGTCAAGGTATTCGAAAGCTCATTAGACACAAGCTATGACTGCTTTAGTCACAGTGACAAGAGAAAATCATTGGTTGATACTTATGTCTGGTATGCTGTATTATGACTCATAGCTGAGAAATCACCATTACATGGATGGTGACATTTGGGTTGAGCATAAAACCTTCTGCTAGGTATTGCTGATCTCTCGTGTAAGTCATTACATCTAAGGCACTCAGTGCATCCTTTTGAAGACAATTCCTGGATGGGATGTCACAACTTAACATGTCTCTCATGGTGCCACGCTAAAGGTGCTTGGAAGTTCTGATCAAGAGCCTTTTGACGTATATAATGTAGCTTCCCTGCCTCCTGCCAATCAAAAGCTCAGGGTCCATCTGAGTTTTCTTGAATTAGTAGTCGCTGACAGTCTGTAGAGATGGTGATTTCTAGTAGATTGAGATTCCAGCAGTTGCCGAGTTTCACTACCAATATCGAGTTCCATGGAATTTTGTTTGTTCATCACTATTGTATTTTATTATTGCTAATTGGGTTTTTGTTATAGAACCTAATTATGTTAACTAAGTGTCATCTGAATTCAAAGACATTATCAACAAGATTTGTTGCTGAAGTTGACAAGGTCATAGATCCTTTCCAAAGTCTGCCGTGGATTTTCAAGTCATATGCCAAGCACAGAATTCTTTATTCAGTCCAATTGAAGTTACATTCATGATATGTCTGATTAGATCCGTGTTAGACAGAGCATCACATTTTGCTTTGTGGTCCATTCAAACTGAGGCGGATAGGGTTATTTTAGCCATGGAGAATCTAGTAGACAGTGCTCATCGTGGGACAATGCAAATAAGTTCTAATATTATCTTCAGGTTGGTCTGTGTGTTATTTTCTGCAAAATTTGGTTTGGTCAGTCACCTGTTACAATGCGCTTTTGTTACATTTATTCCATAGCCCTTGCTACAATACCACTATTCACTAGCCACATTTGCCACACTGTACAGGTGCATCCTTTAGCATCACATCTCCATGTAATTCTTAACCTCCCAACACCTTCCTGCACTCACATAAACTCATTTAGCATCACCTTTTTCAGCACCCAATTTCACTTCCTCACATTTTTCATCATACTGCTGCCACTACAGTAATTTCTCTGCATCTTCACTTTGCCCGTGCGATATTACTCAGCACCTTATTCACTTATGGTCGTCACTAGCTGCAGTAATCTCTCCACAACACCACATATGAGCCCACCCTGTGTGCTCACAACAATGATGAATATTGTTGCAGTCCACTGTGCACAACCAATGGGACTTGCAATTATTATATTGCAGTCACCACCTCCCTACAAATTCCTGTGTTTTCACTACTTTTGCCCCTTTTTTTTTATTACTGTCTCAAATATTCCCTTATGCACAGTCGCTTCCATCAGCCGGATGTGATCAACACCTATCCCCATTCCTTCACCCAAGAAAACAATCCTCACAGGGTCTACCCAAAGTTTCATAAAAAAAAATGACAAAAGGCAACATATAGATTCCTGGACCTCCAGTGGCAGAACTTTGAGCCACAACAGAAGATTTTTTTTTTAGCTCTGTTAGGTTGTAAGCATGTTGTCCAAGTTCTTGGGAGTATGGGAAGTCATTTTCTGTATATCATTCTACCCTTCTCACCATTAGACATAACCTACCCTGTTCTGGATTTACAACAATGTTTTGTTGTAAGACACCCTCACAGCCACATGCATTTCATCAATGTACAACATCTGTGCATTCCCACTTCAGCACCATTTCTGCATATATCTTCAGCATGGTTTACACTCATTCATCACACTTATGTTTTTTTTTTTTTTTTTATATACCACCCTGCTGCATCTGTGATTAACATCTATACCTTCATTCAAACAACATTTCATAAACATAGGTCATATGTTACATGCACTGCCATCATTCTCCACACCTTTCCATGATTCTTTGCACATCATGTTAGCATGTTCCATCTATCTTGTATTTTCTTCCTATACTCTCTCATCAACATTGAGGGATCATCACATGCATCGTAATTCTAATATAACCTCTTGTTTTTTTTTTTTTTTCCCTCCCGTTTCCTATTTGGATTCATACTAACTTTATCTTTTTGCAGGAAATATAGGAAAAGGGTTATTTTCTGCTTGGCTTAGGGAATTGTAATTTTTTTTATTTCAATTTCAAGACTGTAATAGTTAGATATAATGAGAATTTATGTTTTCCAGCTCTTAGATAGAATGGATGAGCATCATAGAATACCATGAATTGTTTACTCCATGCATTTTTTATTTTTATTTCTCAAATTCTCACAATGGTGAAACACGAATGGCACGTGCACCATTTCATAAAAGGTAAGTTAATTCTAAGTTGATGATTTACACCAACGGCCATAGTCGGGGTGTAAACAAGACTTAGTATTCTTATCTTTTATGAAATAATACTGGATCCACACTGGATCCTTTTCCAAAAATCATCATATTCTTCAAATATTTTTACCTTTTATCAGAGTTTAACTTAGAATTAATTCAATATACATACCAATGACCATAGTCAGGGTATATTGAGAGTTAATTCTATTCTAAACTCTATAAAAGCACAAAATGTGTTTAATTCTTCACTAGAATTTAAATATAGATTATTATATAATACATTCAATGACCATAGTCACGGATGTATTATATTTTCAATCTTATTTTAATTCATTTAAAGAATGAAATAGCTTTTCAAAGTCTAAATTCAAACTTATTCAAATTCATTCATCATATAGGGTAAAATTGCATCATATTTTTCAAAATTCTTTCAAAAACCCAAGTGATATTGGGCACCTTCTCTATTCTCCAAACCTATCTCAATTTCAAAGTCCAATTTGACTTTGAAATTTCCAGAATTATTTCAATATTCAAAATCCCAACTCGATTCAAAATCCAATTTCAAAGTTCAATTTAAACTTTGAAATTTCTGATTCATCCTCTGATTCAAAATCAAGTTTTCTTCAAATTTTAAACTAAAGTTGAGATTGACTTTGAATCTCAAGTCCAAACATTCCTAAGTTCAATCTGGGTTTTCAAAACCCAGATCCATCTTCAAAAGTCCCTTTTGGACTTTTCAAAAAATCCTAGTCTCAAACTTGGACCCAAATTTCCAAGTGTAAAACCTTATTCCACTTTGGATCTCCAATCACAGATCCAAATTTCATTTAAGATCCAGATCCAATACTACTTTGGATCTCAAACTTCAAATCTAAAGTCCAATTCTTAGGATCTAGAATCCAATCCTACATTGGATCTTAGAATTCAGATCCAAATCCATTCTAGGATCTAGAACCCAATGCCACTTTGGATCTTAGACTTCAGATCCAAAATCCATTTAGGATTCAAATCCCATTCTACCATTGGATCTCAGATTCAGATCCCAATTCCAATTCTTAGGATCCAGAATCCAACCCTACTTTGGATCACAGACTTCAGATCCAAAATCCATTCTTTAGGATCTAGAACCCAATTCACCTCAGACCTCGGATTTCAGATCCAAGTCCAGTTTAGGATCCAAAATCCAAATTCTACTTTGGATCTCAAAATTCAGATCCAATTCCATCTTAGGATCCAGAGTCCAACCTTATCTCGGATCTCAGATTTCAGATCCAAATACCTTCTTGGATTCCACATCTTGAATCTAATTCCATTCAAAATTCCAAGTCCAAATTCCACTTTGAATTCCAATTCTCAAAGCCAGTCCCATTTTTCATTCAAACCAAGTCCCTATTTCGAATCCTAAAAAATCAATTCAAAACTCTATCCAGAACTTGGATTCGGATTTCATCTTGAAAATCCAACTTTTACAAACCTCATTTCTCAATTTCTTTAGATTTCCCATATTCAAAAGTAGAATCAATTTCATTTCAGATATTCGTCCAAGTTCAAAATTCTAAATTCAAAGTCCATTTATGACTTTGAAAAATTTCCTCCATTCTCTTTTTATTACAAGACTTCAAAATTAACTTCCAAATTCCAGATTTATCTTCCCAAACTCGTGATCATTCTAAAGACTTAAAACTTTAATCTTAAGTTCTAAGTTAAGAATCATTTTCTTCATTTTATCAATTTCACTTGGAAATTCTTCAAAACATTTTCAAAAGGAGCATACATCTTTGCATTTGCACAAGCATGATTCATTGTGAATTTAGATTTAGGATAAACACTTAGATAAATTCATTGCAAAGCAAAAGGCATAAAATTCGACCCTTGGTTCGATTACCCCTGGTAAAGGCGCCAGGAACGGTCGAACCTCGTACCGACGAGCGGATCCCGTCTCCCGATTTTTCCCGCAAATATTTCAAAAACGGAGGCGAGTTATTTCAAAAATTCTTTAAAATTAAGGTCAAGTGAGACCCGCAAAAGAGTTCCTCTTCTCTTCTCTTCTCTCTTTCTTTTCCGTTCTTTTATCTTTCCTCCCTTCAAAAAGGAGGAAAATAAGAGGTTGGAAAGGAAAAGAGAAGGAAGAGAGAGAACATTATGAGAGGAAAAATTTTGCGATGATCACAGGTTTGGCGACCGTGATGGGACACATCTTCGTCCGGTTGGATATATGCCTTTGCTTTGCTTTTATATAATCTAAGTCTTTATTCTAACATATGTCAGCTACATTTTTCTTGCAAACCTTAGGAAGCCTAGATTTTGTCCTAAGCTGACATCATTGCATATAGGATCTAAGTATGGTTTGGTAGGACCATATTGAGGAGATTATCCATGTTCACATTAGACTTAGGTCTTAAATACAACTCTCCTCAATTTTAGGGATTGAATGCAAACAATGTATGCAAGTGTATGCTTCTTCTTTATTTTAATCTATCTTCTTTAGGACTTGCATTAGAGCCTTCTGGTTTTATCTGCATGTTGATCATATTTTGAAAACATCCCTACCTACATTGTCCTGGTCTTCACGTTGCTGGGCTGTCTCACTGAACCATAGTTCGGGAGAGAGCCTCACAACTGGACCACTTATTTGGGTTCGCGCCCCCCTACCACGTACCTAAGGGCCATAGTCCGAGGTATATCGGTAGGTGCTCAAGGATGTTGGGAAGCCATTACCTTAGAACTGGAGGAATATTTCTATGCCACGTACTTCGAGCTTCGGCTTGGGTATATCGGCGTACCTTGATTGGAATCAGATGATTTGAACCCTAGAGTTAGGATTAAGGTCCTACAAGCCATTTCAAATATTGCATTTAGAGTCAGCCTTTAGGGAGTGTTGTATGCGCATCCTTGTTTGTGCAGCTTTGGTTGTGTGATATTTCTCTTATTCTCTCATATATATGTATCAAACCCTTTTCAAAAACCCTGGGTGTATTATTCAAAACTTACCCTTATTTTCAAAAACCCCAGGTGTATATTTTTATCTACCTACATTTCTTTTTCTCTTTTAGATCAAATTTTCTTTAAAACCCTGGAAAATTCTTTTAAAATCTCCTCAATCTTTCAAAATTTCCAGGTCTATCCGTAAGTCCTGCATTCTATCTGACTCGCTTCCTCTTTTTGCCTCAGTATCACTCCGATGGCATCCGAATCTCCCGATACTATCTTTCCTTGGGATCATGTCTTCTATCAAATAAGGGATGGAACCCCAGATCTGCGGGTCATCCAGTCTCGTCCTTTCTTCCCTCGGTGGTATTATTCTTGGTTCACCACCTTCTCACGTATGTTCTCAGACCACTTGGATGACTGTGGGTTGGAAATGGCATCAGCGGTAGGCAAGCGAACCATCAACGGAGCTCTGATTCAGGCTATGACAGAACGGTGGAATCCGCGTACCTGCACCTTCTGGTTTCCCTGGGGAGAGATGACTCTGCTGATGGACGAATTCAATGAGATTATGGGATTGCCCGAACCAGCCGGTCAGCCAGATGATCCTGTCGAGCAGCAGTTTTTGATCAACATCAAAGGGGTGGATGTTCGAGAAGCCTTGGCCAGAGCAACAGGGAGCAGATCTTGGCCTCTCACTGAAATTGGTGGAAATCAGTTCATCGACCTGTTTGAACTATATCAAAAGTACGGAGCCTACAAAGAGGTTGACACTTTGTCCCGAGCAGCGAAGGACAGAATTCAGCACGCCATGATCCTGTGCACAGTGGGGTTAGCCTTCTTCCAAGATGGTCAGAATTTCATAGATATCAGAGTCGCTCAGCTCTTTCGAAGATGGGGAAGCAAGCAGACCCGCCAACTTTCAGTCTCCATGGCCGCATTAGCCTTTCTTTACAGAGGCTTGGCTCGATTTTCCCTTGGGGAGACCATTCTGGTAGAAGGATGCACTTACGCCTTGCAGTCGTGGTTCTTGCGACACGTTCCTTCGAAGGCCAGTTCTTTCAGATTCAACAGTAAGCAGCCGAAGACAGTCATCCAATGCCGAGCTCTGATCGAGAAGCTGCATCAGGAGCAGATCACCTGGGATTTCTTTGACAGAAGAGAGACTGTTCCTCGATACACTTATGCTCGTGACAAGCGCTACAAATTGATGGGACCCTTCTTTTGTGTTGATTATCAGCCGGAGCGATGTCTGAGGCAGTTTTCGCAGCGACAGGTCCGTGCCAACACCCGTTTCCCGACAGGCAACGTGTCAGAATTCAACCTGCAGTCGGATCAGTGGTCTGGGGCATATCATGTCGCTAAATATACCTGGAACTCCTTTATTTCTCTATCTATTTTTCCTGGGCCAAATGTATCATCTGAATATCAAGAGTGGTGGCAAACCGTCTGCCCACCCTCTCTTTGTCTTTGAAAGTTAAAAATATCAATAAAATTTTACTTTTTTGGCCAAAAAAGTTGCTTTCTGTATTTTATTTGTAGCGCAAATAAAAGTCACAAAAACTTGAGTGACGACCTAATCCCAGGTAAAAGGGATATTCCTTCCGCATTTCTTCAAATCTTATCATGGTTGACGACCTCGCCTAGGTAACAAGGCACATTTCTCTGTTATCATCAAATGGTAATACAATTATCACAAATCGTGTGATGACCCAATCCCGGGTAATGGGATAATCTCTTGAAATTGTCTACCAAAACCCTTCATTTCTTGCTTTCTCTCAAAGAAATTATGATTTTCAAAAAAAAAAAAACTTCTCCATACTCTAACCATTCCCATATTCTACAAGAAGCTTAGGCATCTGAAAAAATGGTTCAAACGAGGGCTGATAAGAGGGCTGCTCAACAACATAGTGACAGCGAGTCAGAGGAGATGAATTCTCCTAGATTGTCTAAGAAGAATAACTCCGGAGATGAGAGTGATGTTGATCCAGCCATGTATCAGGTTTTTCAGAAAATGATGACCAAGATGATGGCTGAGCAGGCCAAAGCTGCTCCCAAAAAGGCAGCTTCCAAGAGCAAAGCGAAGAAAAAGCCCATGAAGAAGCCCGTCAAGATCAGCAAGCAAAAGGTACAGCGTGACAGTACCTCTGAAGATTCTGAGTCAGCAGAAGAAAATTCTGAAGAAGAGCAGTTGATCTACATCCCGAAACATCTGCGGCAGTCCAAGAGGCCGGTAGAGGAGCCAGTGTCAGTGAACAAGCCCAAGCATGGGCCCCCCGCAGAAGACTCGATCGAGGCACTGACCAAAATCATCAAAGACCTGCAAGTCCGGGATAAAGGAAAAAGGTCATACACCAGGCAGGATTTCTACCTCGGTTTAGAGGGGGACATCAATTTGGAGAACCTCCCCCGAAAATTCATTAAATTTGATGGATCCGGAGATCCCAAGGCCCATCTTGCCATGTTCTTTGCAGAATGCGCCCGGTTCAGCGAAGACAACCGTGCCCTATTTCTCTGTTTTTCCCGCAGTTTGGAGGGGATAGCTGCAAAATGGTACGCTGAACATGTCAATCCCATCGAATTGAGGGATTTTGACAAAGTCGTCAACATGTTTGTTGAGCGCTTCCTATTTAACACGGAAGCTCTGCCCACCCTGAATCACCTATGCAACTTGAAGCAAGAGCCCAATGAAAAGGCTAGGGATTTTATCCACAAGTGGAGAAGCCTGTGCAACAAAATGAGGAACCCTATCTCCGAGGAACATGCCCTCCAAGTCATCCTCAACAACTTCTCACAGCCCCTAAAAAGCCTCCTCTTCCCATATCCCTCCAAATTATTCATCGAACTGACGGAGCGAGGAGAATGGCTCGAGATGGGGGTAGAGAACAGGATGTATGAAGGTGTCGCCTTAGCCAAAAATGTGCAAGACCCAAAGAAGAAGGCACACTTCACCTACTCCGCCGAGGTTCCAGGGGATGATCAGGGCAGTAACAGTAAACAAGGCAGTGGCAGTGGCAGTGGCACAAAGCCTGAACAGAACAGGGGAAGAAAGGGCAAATTCTTCAAGAACAATGACAAGCCTCTCCCGACCGGTCCTCAACAAAAGGGGGACCTTCAAGAAAAGCCCAAACATATAAACTGGAGCAGAGATCGAAAATTCACTCCCCTCGATCAGCCTTTGGAGAAAATTTTGGAATACTTGCTGTCTCACGGGATGGTAAAACTTCCCAAGGTGGCAGATCCACCAGCGCTCATGGGAAGATTTAAGGAACAGTACTGCAAGTTCCATAGAGCAATGGGCCACGACACTGAGTATTGCTTCGTCCTGAAGCATCTGATTCAGGATTGTATTGATAAAAGCATCCTCATCGAGGATGAAGAGGAGGGCAAAATGGACATCTTGACCGCCCCGTTTCCAAAGCATTCCGTATCAACCGTTTCAGAAGATTCTTTTCTCCCGTAGAGTCACATACATCCTTGTTCTGAAGAAGAGATGAGTCTGCAGCATCAGGTAATGGTTCTACGCCAGGACCGACCTACATCTCGGAGAGGGGATATCCTCTCATTTTTGAACATCAGAAACACGTCAGTGGAAAATGGGAAAACCCAAGTTTTTCCAAAAAGATTTCTGAAAAAGGAAGCTAGTACAGAGGAAGCAGAAACCTCAGAAGCAGCAGAAGAGCGGGCCAGAAGCTTTCAGAAGCCAATTACAGCGCTCTCCAACATCTCCATTTTTGAGTTGACTCACGACTCTCCCCAGCATAAAGAAAAACTAGATGATCTATTGAGAAAGATCAAGGTGACGCCGGGCACCACGCCCGAAGACATGGCGCAGATAGTGAACCAAGCAATGACAAACGCGCCTATTACCTTTTCAGATGAAGACTTGCCAAAACCTCATTCATTTCATAACAATGCGCTGTACATTGTGGTCAGAACCAGGGGCATGACTGTCCCACATGTTCTTGTTGATGGGGGCAGCAGTCTGAACATTTGCCCAGAAATGACAGCAAAGGCCCTGGGATTAAAAGAAGAAGAGTATGTGCCAGACCCCATCACCATTTACGGTTTTGACAATCACGGGCAGACTGCCAAGGGCAAGATCTTCCTGGAAATTTTTATTAACTGCTCAGTACATACAGTGTTATTTCATGTCGTCAATGTGCCGCCAACTTACAATTTGTTGTTAGGACGAACTTGGATCCACAACGCCAATGCAGTTCCATCGACCCTCCACCAATGCATAAAATGGTCTAAGGGCGGAATGATTACCACTGTCTTGGGCGAAGACCCCGAAGAAAGGCTGCCACAACCTATGATCCCTCGTCCAACATTCACAGCTGATATTCCAAGCATCCGAGAAGCGGATGAGATCAATCTCAGTGACAGTCTAGAGATGCTGAAACTGAAAGATGTCATGGAAGAGGAGAATGTTGCAGCCACGGTCCAATGGCAGGGACCTTGTTTCTTCAAGTTAGGAGGATGCATTGATTACGCCTCCTTCAAAGATCACCCTTTATTCCCTCAGTTCTCCAAAGCCAGAAAGGGATTTGATCTGTTGATCAAACATGGATATCAGCCATTCCGAGGCATGGGGAAAGATGAAGACGGCATGATAGAGCCCATCATTCCAGTTCGGCATGCGGACAGTTCAGGGTTGGGGTTCACCGGCCAGGATTCGAGCAAAAAGACAGTTTTCGTCAGGGGAAACAAGTGAAGATGATGCCTCAGTTTTCCTGCCTTTTCTGTTATCATTTCTTTGTTTAAATCTTGTAGGGACAATACAGTCCCATCTTTTGTCAGAATCTTGTAAATACTTTACTTCAATCAATGAAAGATCAAGCTTTTTCCTTCATATTCGAGTATCTATCATTCCTTCTTATATTTTGTTTATGTCATTATTCTTTACTTTATACAAAAATTTGATTTGGCTCGTACCTTCTCTTAAATAAAACCTTTCTTACATTTTCAGGACCATTAACGCCTGAATCAATGACAAGATTTGTTATCAATCCCAAGTATCTAAAATTGTCGAGGTTTCCTGAGATGAAAGATAGGGCAGGGGTCAGTCAGGCAGCAGATCAGACTGAAGAGCCAACCAAGTTTGATTCCACTATTCAGGATTTGCCTGAATTTGCTCACATTCAGAAGCAGGATGAACCATCATCTTTGGTTCAAGATCCAACTGAGGATGTCAACATTGGGTCGGAAGATGATCCGAAGATTCTCAAAATCGGGTCGAGTCTAAGCGAAATTGAAAAGGCTAGACTCATCCAATTCCTCAAAAAGCATCAGGAAGTTTTTGCCTGGACTTACGAAGATATGCCAGAATTAGATATCAAGCTGGTTGAGCATCGACTCAAGTTGAAACCAGAAGCCAGACCAATCAAGCAGAAATTGAGAAAATTAGACCCTCGAATTGAGCAACAAGTCAAGGAAGGACTTGAAGATCTATTGAAAGCAGGCTTCATCCGAGCCATTGATTACCCAGATTGGTTGGCAAATATCGTAGCAGTCCCTAAAAAGAACGGAAAAGTTTGGATTTGCATTGATTTCAGGGATCTAAATAAGGCTACCCCGAAAGATGATTATCCACTTCCTAATATTGACCTGTTGATCGATAGCACAGCGGGCCATGCCATGTTTTCCTTCATGGACGGATATTCAGGTTATAATCAGATCAAGTTGGCCGTTCGTGATCAGTCCAAGACTTCGTTTACTACCCCATGGGGAACCTTTTGCTATACAGTGATGCCATTTGGGCTCAAGAATGCCGGGGCAACCTATCAAAAGGCAATGGCCGTTATTTTCCACGATTAAATGCACAAGAATATGGATGCGTATGTGGATGACATTTTGGTTAAGTCTAAAGAAGAAGAGGATCACCTCGATGCTCTTAGTCAAGTTTTTGAAAGACTTATTCTTTACAAGTTGAGACTTAACCCTCAAAAATGTGTTTTTGGAGTTGAGTCTGGCAAATTACTTGGATTCATCATCAGCAAGAAAGGAATCGAAGTGGATCTGGCTAAGGCAAAAGCCATTATTGACATGCCGCCTCCAACTAATCTCAGGGAACTGCGAAGCCTTCAAGGGCGTATTCAGTCTATTCGCAGATTCATCTCTAATCTAGCCATGAGATGCGAGCCTTTCAACCATTTGCTTAGAAAAGGAGTTAAATTTGAATGGGGGTCGGAATGTCAGCTCTCTTTTGAGCGCATCAAGCAGTATCTCCTTAACCCACCAGTTTTGAAGCCGCCTAAGCTGGGAAAGCCTCTCTTGCTATATATTTCAGTCAATCAGAATGCCTGTGGTGGATTCCTCGCTCAGTACGAAGAAGGCAGCCTGATAGAGCACGCCATCTACTACGTGAGCAAAACATTCATTGATTATGAAAAGAAGTATTCTCAGATGGAGAAAACTTGCCTGGCTCTAGTTTGGATGTGCCAGAAATTAAGACATTATCTATTGGCTTCTGAAATCAAATTTCTGTCAAAACTTAATCCGCTTAGATATATTCTTGAGCAACTGTTTCTCACTGGACGGATTGCAAAGTGGCAAGTCCTTCTGATGCAATATGACTTAGAGTATGTTTCTCAAAAGTCGATTAAGGGCCAAGCGATCGCAGATCAGTTGGCAGATTTCCCTCTGACAGAAGAAATTAAAACAGAAGATGATTTTCTTGACGAGCACATCTGTAATGTCCAACAGCCCCCAGTTTGGAACTTGTTCTTCGATGGCTCTAAAAACATATCTGGCATCGGGATTGGAGTCCTGTTGATCACTCCAGAAAAAGAAATGATCCCTTATTCTCTTAAGCTTGGTTTCCAATGCACTCATAATATGGCTGAGTATGAAGCTTTAATACAAGGCCTCAAAATTCTGCAAAGTTTTGATGTCAAGAGAGTGCATGCCTTTGGTGATTCCCTACTTGTTGTCAGTCAAGTTAACACTGAATGGCAAGTAAAAGATTCCAAATTGATTTCGTATCAGAAGATTGTCCTCGCTCTTGTGGACAGCTTCGAAGAATTTCAGCTCAGTCACATCAGAAGAGAGCATAATCAGATAGCTGATGGTTTAGCCAATCTGGGCTCCATTCTGTCCTTCAAAAGTGGTGAATCATGTCGGTCTTTTGAAGTTGGCAGACTTGAACACCCCGCATTCGATTCAAATATGCAAGTAAACTAGGTCAATCAGAAGGAGAAGCCTTGGTACCAAAACATCAAAAATTTTATTGAGACTGGGGAATTTCCACCAGAAATGCCAAAAAGGGAGCAACGTGCAATACAGCGTATGTCTACCCGATATTTCATTCTTGCCAATGTCCTTTACCGTCGTGGTTTCAGTTCTGAGTATTCAAGGTGCTTAAACAAAGAAGAAGCTATGGAAGTTATCCAAGAGGCACATGAAGGGATTTGTGGTGGCCATGCTGGCTATCAAACTCTCGTCAAGCAGATCGTTCGAGCAGGGTACTATTGGAATACCATGCAGCAAGACTGTCATAGATTTGTGAAGAAATGCATCAAGTGTCAATTACACGCGCCTTATATGCATGCTCCGACCGCATATCTACAATCAGTTGTTTCTCCTTGGCCATTTTCTATGTGGGCTTTTGACGTCGTCGGCCCGATTACTCCTTCTGCTTCCAACGGCCACAAATACTTCTTGGCTGCGACAGAGTATTTCACAAAATGGGTTGAAGGTGTTACTCTACGCACAGTAGAAGGACGCCATGTGGTTTCTTTCATTCACAAAAACATTCTTTGCCGCTTCGG
Source organism: Nuphar pumila (assembly GCF_984573655.1). Classification (NCBI taxonomy): domain Eukaryota; kingdom Viridiplantae; phylum Streptophyta; class Magnoliopsida; order Nymphaeales; family Nymphaeaceae; genus Nuphar; species Nuphar pumila. The sequence goes on from NC_143260.1 coordinate 91,293,039, forward strand.
CATACCACATGATATTGTCTCAGATAATGGAACCCATTTCAAAAATGAGAGGATGAAAACCTTCTGTTCTAAATTCAGAATTTCCCATCATTTCTCAGCTCCTTATTATCCTCAAGGGAATGGCCAAGCAGAAGCCACCAATAAGATCCTGATCCGTATTCTGGAAAGGACTGTGAAGACAGGTCGAGATTGGCATGAAAAAATTCATGATGCACTTTGGGCATATCGGACCACCATTCGGACTCTGACTAATGCCACTCCTTCAGAACTTGTTTACGGGACTGAAGTGGTGTTACCTCTCCATATCCAGAAGCCCGCTCTCAAATTCGCTTCTCTCATAGAATTGCCACTTGATCAGTATCAACAGCAGAGATTGGTGCAGCTAGATTTACTGGATGAAAAGAGGCTCAAAGCAGCAGAGCACACTCAAGCTTATCGACAGAGGATAGCTCGACACTATGCCAAGTCCGTCATTGAGAGAAAATTTCGAGTTAACGATTTGGTGCTCAGATCGACAGCTCATCTCAAGCATCGACCACGGGGCAAGTGGTCACCCAATTGGGAAGGCCCCTATGTGGTTAAGGAAGCTTTGCCTCGCAATTCGTATCGCCTAATCAACGCAGATGGATTGGAGATGCCAGATCCCATCAATGCTCTTCATTTGAAGAAATTTTATACTTAGAATTTTCATTCAAAAATCTCTTGTACTATTCAAGGAGCCATTTCAATAAAAATAATGATCTTCTATCAATTCTTACATTCTTCTCCATGATACTGGGGCATTTTATTTTAATTCATAAAAATCTTTCTCATCATATGCAGGCAGGATTAGACGAAAGTTCTTTTCCTCAAAATTTTGTTAATTCTTAATTGATCTTGTGATCTTTATTTTCATTTGATTCATTTTGCTTTGATCAGATTTACATCAAGCTAAATGCTCGTTTATGACAAGTTTTAACAAATTTTCCAATCTTATTAAAATTTCCTCTACTTTTATCTTCGAAATACCCCTTCAGGTTAAGGGATAAACCTGATGCCTCCTTTCAATGAGGTATTCTCTTTATTATTTCCCCCATTCAGGATAAGGGGGATAAAATCCTGAATTATCTTCTAAAAACCCAGTTCTCACACTGGTTATTTCTCAAACTTTTTCAATCATATATTGAGCTTATTTGGAAAACCCGGTTCTCGCACCAGTAACCTTCTAAAATCAGTCTTCTGACCAAAAACCTTTCTCCTCCTAAATTTTAGTTCTGGCTTAAATCTCCAAAAACATCATGTATTTTAAAAGGATCCGGCATCTCACTGGTCATGTATTTCCAAAAGGATCCAACACTCGTTGGTCATGTATTTCCAAAAGATCCAGCATCTCGCTAGTCATGTATTTCCAAAAGATCCAGCATCTCGCTGGTCATGTATTTCCAAAGGATTCAGCATCTCGCTGGTCCTGTATTCCAAAAGATCCAGCATCTCGCTGGTCGTGTATCCCAAAAGATCAAACCCTTAGGGTGCGACTCTTCAATTCTATCATTTCCAAAAACCTTCAAGATCTTCAACCTCTCAAATTCTATTAGTTTCCCAACCTTTGATTGCAATATCTTCAACAATCTATCATTTTCTCGACCCTCGGGTTATAATCTCCCAAAAATTCCATCACGCTCAAACCTTCAGATAAAACCCTTTTCAAAATCCAGTTTCCATAACTGGTCGGGATTTTCAAATCCAGTTTCTATAACTGGTCGGGATTTTCAAATCCAGTTTCTATAACTGGTCAGGATTTTCAAATCCAGTTTCTATAACAGGTCGGGATTTTCAAATCCAATTTTATAACTGGTCGGGATTTTCAAATCCAGTTTCTATAACTGGTCGGGATTTTCAAATCCAGTTTCTATAACTGGTCGGGATTTTCAAATCCAGTTTCTATAACTGGTCGGGATTTTCAAATCCAGTTTCTATAACTGGTCGGGACTTTCAGATCCAGTTTTATAACTGGTCGGGATTTTCAAATCCAGTTTCTATAACTGGTCGGGATTTTCAAATCTAGTTTTATAACTGGTCAGGATTTTCAAATCCAGTTTCTATAACTGGTCGGGATTTTCAAATCCAGTTTTATAACTGGTCGGGATTTTCAAATCCAGTTTCTATAACTGGTCGGGACTTTCAAATCCAGTTTTATAACTGGTCGGGATTTTCAAATCCAGTTTCTATAACTGGTCGGGACTTTCAGATCCAGTTTTATAACTGGTCGGGATTTTGAAATCCAGTTTTCATAACTGGTCGAGATTTGAAATCCAATTGTCATAACTGGTCGGGATTTGGAATCCAGTATTTTTTTTTTTCACTGGTCGGGATTTAAAATCCAGTGTTTTCACTGGTCGGGATTATCAAAAATCCAGTTTCTCATAAACTGGTCAGGATTTTCAAAACCTAATATATTTCATCTGTCCAGTTTTTTAAAGTCTGATTCTTACACCATTTCTTTAAATTACAGCTAAGCGTCTTATCAAAATCTATATTGAATGATTATTTCACAAGAGATTCGTGAAAACTTTGCCAATTTGCTAAAAGCATTAGTTGATTCTAAAAGTCTGATTACATAAAAAGAATTTCCTCAGATTACCTCTACTATTTCTTTCCAAAAGGTAAAACTTTTTGTGAAAAAGAGGTAAAATTCAAATCTTTTCCTGTCGATCAACCAAAAGGATGTAAGAAATATCCTCGATATGATCAATGAAAGAAATCTTCAATGATGTTGAAAAGCCAGAAGCGAATTGATATTGATCTTAGCTATGGCGCATGTTTTAAAAATGACTTTCTGACAATCAGGCAGTGGAAATATCTTGAGCCATAAAAAGAATACACTCAATCCATATCTCCTCATTTATTCATTAAAAGTTGCAATCAAATATCCGCAAAAGAGATCTCTCAATTGTCGTCAAGATGAAGGCGAATTAAGCGAGTAGATCCCCGGGGCCAAAGAAGATTTGAAACATCTCCAAGATGACGGAGTTTGTGACGGATCCTTCCAGGGAAAGTTCAGATCACCGTCAAGATGAAGGCGAGTGTGATGAACCTACCAACAAACCCTAAAAGATATTTGATTTCTGCTATCATCTAAAGACCTTTTGAGCTAGTGAGATCAGTAGAATCCCTGAGATAAAAGAAGGATCAGAGCATCTCCAAGATGAAGGAGTTTGTGACGTACCCTTCCCTGAAAAAAAAAAAAGAGAAAAAAAAGTCAGGATATTCAAATGAAGGATGATGAGAAAAACCCGAGAAAGCCCAATGACTCAAAAAGAGTGCAAAAAGATTATCGTGGGAAAACACCCAGATATCAAACTGCCGAAGTTGCCAGAAGTCATCTTTTCTCATGCAACATTCTTTTATCAATATCTCTTCATTTTTTGCTTTTATGAAATTAAGAATATTTCTCCTATTCTCATATCAGGGAAATGGATAGCTTCCTTGAAGAAAACCATTAGTGCTAAAAATTTGAATCTGACTCTTAGAACTGAGGAGTTAACCTCATTTGGGGGAAATACTCTAGGTAAAAGAGGGAACATCTTTACACATACGTGCACATTTTGAATCTACTATGATTTTATCTTATTGGCAAAATTTTCTAGCCATTTCAAAAATGAAATAAACATTCAATATCCATTTTTGCAACCAAGCGTTGTTTATATCTTTCAGAAGAGTTGCCTCACTCAGTTGAAGTATCTCTTCCTGTCCCATCGCGTTTTCTTCAGTCAAGGATTCCGTACGGTGTACCCACTCAGGATAAGGGTCAAACCTGAAATTTCTTGCGAAAGATCATTTGATTTCAAAAGCTATTTCAGTCTCGGCAATGAGACGCCCAATTTCTTCCCCTTTTCGAAGCCTTAGGGACTCTATATTTCCTCCTTTCGCAAAAACCCCTCTCGGATTTGTTTGTCCAAATTCCGAAGGTCCCATCGTGCTTTCTCCATTTTTGAGAAACCTGTATGGTAGATTTCCCCCATTCAGGATAAGGGTTAAACCTGAACCATTTGCGAAAGATTCTTTGATTTCAAAAGCTATTTGCAGTCTCAGCGATGAGACGCCCAATTTCTTCCCCTTTTCAAAGCTTTAGGGACTCTATATTTCCTCCTTTCGCAAAAACCCCTCTCGGATTTGTTCGTCCAAATTCCGAAGGTCCCATCGTGCTTTCTCCATTTCTGAGAAACACATATGGTAGATTTTCTATCCAGATTAAGATTTAACCCGGAACCTCGCTTCGCAAGGTATCTTCCTTGCAGGTTTGGGTTAAACCTGAGTCACATTCCAATGAGATTCCTCGTTTTGACGAGATGTTTTCTTTCAGTCCCATCATGACTCCTCCCACCAAGGAACCCATACTTCATACATTCATCCAAGAAAGGATCATACTCGGACTTCATTTCACAAAGCATTTTCCAAAGTGTCCCATCGAGGTCCCCATGTATTCCTTTCCTCATTTCCAAATTCATTTTTGATATATCTTCGTCCCATCCAGGTTAAGGGCTAAACCTGAATCATTTCAAAAGGAGTATCTTGTCTCACCCATGAGACCTGATCAAAATTTTCGTTTTCCACCATTTCAGAATTTCCATCTAAAGTCCCATCACGATTTCCTCATTTTCTACTCAATCATATCATCTTCGAGGATTTCGTCTCCCCAAAACCATTCAGGATAAGGTGTCAAAGCCTGAAAAAAAAAATCGTATTTTCAAAATAATTCTTCCACACCCAGTTCAGACCTACTGACTGGGGCATTTTCAAAATTTGGAGTGTTATCTTTGCCACTAAGCTCGGCTCTCAACCGGCTTAGTAGCAAAGAGGGGCATCTGTGAACACCCCAAATTTTTCAAAGTCTTATAAAAATGACCCTTTTGCCCCTAACCTCGTTTTCTGAGAAAATCAAGTTATTTCTTTAGATTTCTGGATTAGATTCCACATTGACATATTCAAATTCAACTCCGGGTCTGAACTCAGTATTTTAAATCCAAATCTGAGCCCCGTTGTCCGATTTCGAAAACCAAAGCACAAAAATACCAAAAAATGATTTTGAAAGGCTCGGGCGGCTCATCTGGCACTCTGTTGGAACCTCGACCCTATATTTCTCAATGCGAGGTTGTAAACCTCGAATATTTCTCAAAAATTCGGACATAAACCCATTTCTGAGGAAATTTTCTCAAAATAGTTTTTAAAAAAATCTCAAGAAAAATTCCTTTTTGTAAATATTTTTGCAAAAACACAAAAAATTAGTTTTAAACCTTTGATTTCTCGTAAAGCTTTAGGATTTTATTCTAAAAATACAAAAAAAATATATAGAAAAATAACATAAAGAACCAAAAAAAAATGAGAAAAACTACAAGGAAGACAAATAATCCTCAAGGTTTTAAAAAGCTTTTTTGCTGAAAACCTCAGTTTTTGAACTATTTTATAAAAAAGTTTCCTTTTAATGGACCTCCCTCTTGAAAAAGGGGAAAATGGCAAAACGGTTGCAGGCTCGCCCTTCTCCCGCGTATCTGTCTTCTGGAAGCCTCCATCGCAGAATGGCTCTCCCACCATTGATCCTCAAACAAACCCCTTCATTCTCCATCGCAGATCTTCAAACGGCCTCCTCCTCTCTCAGCCTTCGATCCTCAACCAATTCTTATTCCCGAACCCTCCATTTCCCTTTAAGAATGAGCCTCCATCGCTTCTGTAGGGGATCCATCTTTTTTTTTTCTTGCAATCCATCTACGTCGCCCATCATCAGCATCTTCGTTGCTGAGAGTTACTCTGCAAGACCCCCATCCCCTTTTCTTCACACATCATCCATCATTCTCGTATCAGTCGTTCTGGCGTTGCCTCTATCCTTCATCATCGAGTTTCCCCGGATCGATCCTTCTCTCCTTGGGCGTTTCCCTTCCTTCCTCCTTCAAAATCCCCTGCAAATCAAGTAGAAGCCACCAGACTTCTCCCGGTTTTTCCCCCCTTTTGAAGGAGAATCAACTTCCTCTTCCCTCTGATCGAGCGAAGAAAACTCCGGCCTCACCCCACCGGAAGCAGGCCCATGGAAGAACGAAAGAGGAAGTATCCTTCTCTCCTTCCTTCAAAATCCCCTGCAAAAAGCAAGTAAGCTTCTCCATTCTTTTTTATTTTCTCTAAAAATTCTCCGGTTGATTACTTTTTTTTTTCTTCTTTATTATTTCTTTAACTACCATTGATGCACCTCTGAGCTGTGTTAAGTTGCTTATAGCAACATTAACTCTTCTCTTGTGCGACAGCAATCGGAATTTTCTAATTCCGATATTTCTTTTTCGCATTTTTTTTTTCTCTGCGATTTGCTTCGTTCTGATCATGCTGTTGAATTCAATGATCTGATTTCTTATTAGCTTTATGACGCACTTTTAATGGACCAAATTAACATTACCTCTTGTCACAATTTGCTGCATATACCACATAATGAACGAATCCCTTAGTTGAACGTTGGTTCGTTGCTGCCTTCTCCAGCTCCCGGTTTATTCTGATGCTATGTTTTTTTTTCTTCTTGTCTCTTTTCTTATTTATCTCAGATTAATGTGCAGTTATCAACTTGAGTTGTGATGATACTTATTCCCTTTTTGTTGTCACGATTTGTGTTGTCATCTCCATCGATGTTTGGCTTTCATCCATATTCGTTATTTTGATTCAACATCATGCATTATCAGCTCTGTGTCTTATGATTTTTTTTTTTTGTATTAAATTCCCAAACCATAGATGACCCCTTCTTCTAAATGTATTATACTTTTCTTTTTCTTCTTCATAAAATTCTGGTTGAAATGGTCTGATAAGATTCACCCCCCCCTTTTTTTTTAAACCAAGCCTGGAGTAGCAGAGTTGGATTTACTAAATCTTCTCTGTATGAGTATAACAGAGACCGACCTGTTATGGAGTTTGATCAAGCCTCATCCCAGATTCGCTGCGGTGTTATGGAGTTTGCCCTGACCTTGTCTATAGCCATTAACATTTACAATCCCATATAGCCTGCCGCCATATGTACAGGATCATTAATTATTTTTTTTTAGCAGTATGGCATCAGACGTCATAAGGGTAAATAACTCTTAGCCTCATATTAAATGTTGAATTCTGTGTATTGCATTCACTTGATATATATATCACATGTCTGTGGGTCAAGGTATTCGAAAGCTCATTAGACACAAGCTATGACTGCTTTAGTCACAGTGACAAGAGAAAATCTTTGGTTGATACTTATGTCTGGTATGTTGTATTATGACTCATAGCTGAGAAATCACCATTACATGGATGGTGACATTTGGGTTGAGCATGAAACCTTCTGCTAGGTATTGCTGATCTCTCGTGTAAGTCATTACATCTAAAGCACTCAGTGCATCCTTTTGAAGACAATTCCTGGATGGGATGTCACAGCTTAACATGTCTCTCATGGTGCCACGCTAAAGGTGCTTGGAAGTTCTGATCAAGAGCCTTTTGAGGTATATAATGTAGCTTCCCTGCCTCCTGCCAATCAAAAGCTCAGGGTCTATCTGAGTTTTCTTGAATTAGTAGTCACTGACAATCTGTAGAGATGGTGATTTCTAGTAGATTGAGATTCCAGCAGTTTGCCGAGTTTCACTACCAATATCGAGTTCCATGGGATTTTGTTTGTTCATCACTACTGTATTTTATTATTGCTAATTGGGTTTTTGTTATAGAACCTAATTATGTTAACTAAGTGTCATCTGAATTCAAAGACATTATCAACAAGATTTGTTGCTGAAGTTGACAAGGTCATAGATCCTTTCCAAAGTCTGCCGTGGATTTTCAAGTCATATGCCAAGCACAGAATTCTTTATTCAGTCCAATTGAAGTTACATTCATGATTTGTCTGATTAGATCCGTGTTAGACAGAGCATCACATTTTGCTTTGTGGTCCATTCAAACTGAGGCGGATAGGGTTATTTTAGCCATGGAGAATCTAGTAGACAGTGCTCATCGTGGGACAATGCAAATAAGTTCTAATATTATCTTCAGGTTGGTCTGTGTGTTATTTTCTGCAAAATTTGGTTTGGTCAGTCACCTGTTACAATGCGCTTTTGTTACATTTATTCCATAGCCCTTGCTACAATACCACTATTCACTAGCCACATTTGCCACACTGTACAGGTGCATCCTTTAGCATCACATCTCCATGTAATTCTTAACCTCCCAACACCTTCCTGCACTCACATAAACTCATTTAGCATCACCTTCTTCAGCACCCAATTTCACTTCCTCACATTTTTCATCATACTGCTGCCACTACAGTAATTTCTCTGCATCTTCACTTTGCCCGTGCAATATTACTCAACACCTTATTCACTTACGGTCGTCACTAGCTGCAGTAATCTCTCCACAACACCACATATGAGCCCACCCTGTGTGCTCACAACAATGATGAATATTGTTGCAGTCCCCTGTGCACAACCAATGGGACTTGCAATTATTATATTGCAGTCACCACCTCCCTACAAATTCCTGTGTTTTCACTACTTTTGCCCCTTTTTTTTATTACTGTCTCAAATATTCCCTTATGCACAATCGCTTCCATCAGCCGGATGTGATCAACACCTATCCCCATTCCTTCACCCAAGAAAACAATCCTCACAGGGTCTACCCAAAGTTTCATAAAAAAAAATGACAAAAGGCAACATATAGATTCCTGGACCTCCAGTGGCAGAACTTTGAGCCACAACAGAAGATTTTTTTTTTAGCTCTGTTAGGTTGTAAGCATGTTGTCCAAGTTCTTGGGAGTATGGGAAGTCATTTTCTGTATATCACTCTACCCTTCTCACCATTAGACATAACCTACCCTGTTCTGGATTTACAACAATGTTTTGTTGTAAGACACCCTCACAGCCACATGCATTTCATCAATGTACAACATCTGTGCATTCCCACTTCAGCACCATTTCTGCATATATCTTCAGCATGGTTTACACTCATTCATCACACTTATGTTTTTTTTTTTTTTTTATATACCACCCTGCTGCATCTGTGATTAACATCTATACCTTCATTCAAACAGCATTTCATAAACATAGGTCATATGTTACATGCACTGCCATCATTCTCCACACCTTTCCATGATTCTTTGCACATCATGTTAGCATGTTCCATCTATCTTGTATTTTCTTCCTATACTCTCTCATCAACATTGAGGGATCATCACATGCATCGTAATTCTAATATAACCTCTTGGTTTTTTTTTTTTTTTCCCTCCCGTTTCCTATTTGGATTCATACTAACTTTATCTTTTTGCAGGAAATATAGGAAAAGGGTTATTTTCTGCTTGGCTTAGGGAATTGTAATTTTTTTTATTTCAATTTCAAGACTGTAATAGTTAGATATAATGAGAATTTATGTTTTCCAGCTCTTAGATAGAATGGATGAGCATCATAGAATATCATGAATTGTTTACTCCATGCATTTTTTATTTTTATTTCTCAAATTCTCACAATGGTGAAACACGAATGGCACGTGCACCATTTCATAAAAGGTAAGTTAATTCTAAGTTGATGATTTACACCAACGGCCATAGTCGGGGTGTAAACAAGACTTAGTATTCTTATCTTTTATGAAATAATACTGGATCCACACTGGATCCTTTTCCAAAAATCATCATATTCTTCAAATATTTTTACCTTTTATCAGAGTTTAACTTAGAATTAATTCAATATACATACCAATGACCATAGTCAGGGTATATTGAGAGTTAATTCTATTCTAAACTCTATAAAAGCACAAAATGTGTTTAATTCTTCACTAGAATTTAAATATAGATTATTATATAATACATTCAATGACCATAGTCAAGGATGTATTATATTTTCAATCTTATTTTAATTCATTTAAAGAATGAAATAGCTTTTCAAAGTCTAAATTCAAACTTATTCAAATTCATTCATCATATAGGGTAAAATTGCATCATATTTTTCAAAATTCTTTCAAAAACCCAAGTGATATTGGGCACCTTCTCTATTCTCCAAACCTATCTCAATTTCAAAGTCCAATTTGACTTTGAAATTTCCAGAATTATTTCAATATTCAAAATCCCAACTCGATTCAAAATCCAATTTCAAAGTTCAATTTAAACTTTGAAATTTCTGATTCATCCTCTGATGTAAAATCAAGTTTTCTTCAAATTTTAAACTAAAGTTGAGATTGACTTTGAATCTCAAGTCCAAACATTCCTAAGTTCAATCTGGGTTTTCAAAACCAGATCCATCTTCAAAAGTCCCTTTTGGACTTTTCAAAAAATCCTAGTCTCAAACTTGGACCCAAATTTCCAAGTGTAAAACCTTATTCCACTTTGGATCTCCAATCACAGATCCAAATTTCATTTAAGATCCAGATCCAATACTACTTTGGATCTCAAACTTCAGATCTAAAGTCCAATTCTTAGGATCTAGAATCCAATCCTACATTGGATCTTAGAATTCAGATCCAAATCCATTCTAGGATCTAGAACCCAATGCCACTTTGGATCTTAGACTTCAGATCCAAAATCCATTTAGGATTCAGATCCCATTCTACCATTGGATCTCAGATTCAGATCCCAATTCCAATTCTTAGGATCCAGAATCCAACCCTACTTTGGATCACAGACTTCAGATCCAAAATCCATTCTTTAGGATCTAGAACCCAATTCACCTCAGACCTCGGATTTCAGATCCAAGTCCAGTTTACGATCCAAAATCCAAATTCTACTTTGGATCTCAAAATTCAGATCCAATTCCATCTTAGGATCCAGAGTCCAACCTTATCTCGGATCTCAGATTTAAGATCCAAATACCTTCTTGGATTCCACATCTTGAATCTAATTCCATTCAAAATTCCAAGTCCAAATTCCACTTTGAATTCCAATTCTCAAAGCCAGTCCCATTTTTCATTCAAACCAAGTCCCTATTTCGAATCCTAAAAAATCAATTCAAAACTCTATCCAGAACTTGGATTCGGATTTCATCTTGAAAATCCAACTTTTACAAACCTCATTTCGCAATTTCTTTAGATTTCCCATATTCAAAAGTAGAATTCAATTTCATTTCAGATATTCGTCCAAGTTCAAAATTCTAAATTCAAAGTCCATTTATGACTTTGAAAAATTTCCTCCATTCTCTTTTTATTACAAGACTTCAAAATTAACTTCCAAATTCCAGATTTATCTTCCCAAACTCGTGATCATTCTAAAGACTTAAAACTTTAATCTTAAGTTCTAAGTTAAGAATCATTTTCTTCATTTTATCAATTTCACTTGGAAATTCTTCAAAACATTTTCAAAAGGAGCATACATCTTTGCATTTGCACAAGCATGATTCATTGTGCATTTAGATTTAGCATAAACACTTAGATAAATTCATTGCAAAGCAAAAGGCATAAAATTCAACCCTTGGTTCGATTACCCCTGGTAAAGGCGCCAGGAACGGTCGAACCTCGTACCGACGAGCGGATCCCGTCTCCCGATTTTTCCCGCAAATATTTCAAAAACGGAGGCGAGTTATTTCAAAAATTCTTTAAAATTAAGGTCAAGTGAGACCCGCAAAAGAGTTCCTCTTCTCTTCTCTTCTTTCTTTTTCTCTTCTCTCTTTCTTTTCCGTTCTTTTATCTTTCCTCCCTTCAAAAAGGAGGAAAATAAGATGTTGGAAAGGAAAAGAGAAGGAAGAGAGAGAACATTATGAGAGGAAAAATTTTGCGATGATCACAGGTTCACAGATGAATATTCCTCTAGATGAACAAGCAATCCTCATTCCTTGGAGTTTAGCTAAGAGAGCCCTTAACTCCTAAGTACCTCTAAGTACTTTTCTGGAATTTAAAGATGGATTTTGGGTCGTAGACCCAGGTTGACCTTGTGGGTTGGGGTTGTCAGAACCCTGCCCTAGCTTAAACACCAATTGGTTCTTTGAAGGACCTGTAGAATCATTTTGTGGAACCATAGTTTAGGATCAAGTACACACAAGAGTCCAAACAAGTCAAAAAACACACAGATCAAGATTTTGAAAACAAGTTTCCTAGTTCTTCTTAAATGCTCTACAAAACTGCGAGGTCTGCTCCAAAATATGTTTGATTGGGACATGCTTTCAACGCACGAGACCTTTCGTGATATACCCAAACAATGTTTTTTGGTACTACGAGTTGGTTACTAGCCTCCTTGATCCACCACTGATATACCCAAGCTGAAGGCTTCTACTACTAGTGGGGGATCCGAAGATCCAAAATGTAGAAAGAGAAGTTTTTTTAAAAGCTAAGTAGAAAATAGAGTCTCTGCAATCAAAACATATGTGAAGCAAGCATTGTCTTCAAAAAAAGTAATTTCTATCCTTGTTGGAGTTTCAATTTTTTTTTAAGAAATTCTAAGTGTTATTGTAATGCCTCAAAATTTTAACTTGAAAAACACAAATTTTTTTTTAAATACTTAAAATATGCATTTTGATGCAAGATTCTATCTGTGGCATTCTCTTAATAAAATTAATCTCTAAGGAGTCAGCCTACACAAGCACCAGTGTTTAATAGCCCCCTTAGAACTAGATTCAAGAAAAAATGTCCATTTGACAAAACCCTTTTTTAAATAATTGAAATATCACAAAGGCGATCATTCATTACAACGATTAATCAAATTAGGCGAGTTACAGTTTGAACAATCATCACAACTGAATTGGACTTTGTGAATAACATTCATTATAAAAAATCAATTCAATCTCAACAAATTTAAAACAATATTAGAGTCTCTCAATGTCTATCATAAAAAAATATAGTCTATCCAAAAGATTTTTCGAGAAAAGACACTACAACAAAGCAGTAGATTAGCGACGACCACCTTCCGTCGCTAATCCGTCGCTAACCATGTTAGCGACGGATTAGCGACAACGCGGCGACAGTATGCTTACGTCGCGAATATTTCGACGCTAACTGGCGACGGAATAATTCCGTCGCCAAGTCCGTCGCTAATTGCGACGGAATAACGAGCGCTACATTCCGTCGCCAATCCGCCGGTACTAAACGGCGACCACGGCGTGGCAACGGATTTAATTCCGTCGCTAAGCCGTCGCTAGAATAATATGAATAGCGACGGAATCATCCGTCGCTAATCCGTCGCAAAAACGAAAAAAAATCAAAAAAAATTTATTTAAAAATTAATTACGGAGAACTGTACAATTTATATTTCCTGTACAATTTATATTTCCTGTAAATAAAAAACAAACCACACAAAAAAATTCATATAACAAGTATCTATAATAATTAATCGTTCCACCTTAAAACTAAGAAGTTTAATTATTTACAATTCAACAATTACAATTAGGAAAAATAAAAAAAATAGAACTTCTTCAACAAAGTCCTCTAATCATCGCCAAGATTTTGTGCGTCTTCTTGTTCATTGTCTTTATCTGTCCCTTCAGCTCCACTACCCTGATTATCGCTAGCAGCCTACACAAGAAAAGAACAGTCAGTATTGATAAACAAAATATAATGAAATAAATTACACACTATATGTGATTCTATCATGTGCTCATGTGTGATCTAAGGCAATAAAAAAACTCTATATGTGATTCTATCATGCTCATATGTGTGCTAAGGCAGTCAAAAAATTGAATATGTGATTATAGCATGTTCATATGTGTTCTAAGGCATCTAAAAAAACTCTATATGTGATTCTACCATGCTCAGATGTGCTTTAAGGCAGGCAAAAAACTATATATGTGATTCGATCATGCTCGTATGTGTGCTAAGGCAGTAAAAAAATTGAATATGTGAATATAGCATGCTCATATGTGCTCTAAGGCAGGCAAAGCCAAAAATTTTATATGTGATTCTATCATAAATGATATATAACATGTTCATATGTGTTCTAAGGCAGTTAAAAAACTCTATATTTTATTATAGCATGCTCATATGTGTGCTAAGGCAGTCAAAAAACAGAATATGTGATTATAATATGCTCATATGTGTTCTTAGGCAGTCAAAAAACTGAATATGTGATTATAGCATGCTCATATGTGTTCTAATGCAATCAAAAAAACTTTATATGTGATTCTATCATGCTCATATGTGCTCTAAGACAGACAAAAAGTTAAATATATATATATGTGATTCTATCATGCTCATATGTGTGCTAAGGCAGTCAAAAAATTGAATATGTGATTATAGCATGTTCATATGTGTTCTAAGGCATATAAAAAAACTCTATATGTGATTCTACCATGCTCAGATGTGCTTTAAGGCAGGCAAAAAACTCTATATGTGATTCGATCATGCTCGTATGTGTGCTAAGGCAGTAAAAAAATTGAATATGTGAATATAGCATGCTCATATGTGCTCTAAGACAGGCAAAGCCAAAAATTTTATATGTGATTCTATCATGCTCATATGTGTGCTAAGGCAGTAAAAAAATTGAATATGTGATTATAGCATGTTCATATGTGTTCTAAGGCATCTAGAAAAACTCTATATGTGATTCTACCATGCTCAGATGTGCTTTAAGATAGTCAAAAAAACTATATATGTGATTATACCTGAGAGGGACCTGGAATCGAAGATCCCCTATCCTGAACAGCGGCCTTGATCTCATTTCGGAGAAAGGGGGCGACGGTGTATTGGAAGTAGTTATTCAGTGATTCATTAATGATCTCGCGTACATCATCACCGGAAAGAATAGTCGGCTGCTTGGAGCTTATGTCGGCGCAAGAAGTTGGTGAGCCGTAACTGGAAGAACCAATAACTGGTGAAGTGTTCATATTACTCCCAAACCCGAACACGCGACCTTTTTTGGGTTCACCTGCTGCAGTCACCCATGCTGTAGGATCAAATGATGGATGCTGAGTAGCGTCTTCACCATATCGCTCTACCATTTGTTGCTCATATGCCTCCTACAAAATAATGTTTAAAGTATTCATTAATAATTAATGATAACATTATGATGACTTGCATATATATTGCAATGATTATTAATAGAATTAATACATACCGTTGTCGTTCTCGCCTTCTCTGATACGAAGACTCCCGTGGTCTTCCGTTTATGTGTTTCTACAAACACATCCTTATATGGTACACTGCCTCCTTTTTTTGCTTCCTGCGAAGTTAAATGATAAAAGATTTAGTACACAAATTTGCAACTATACTTATAAAATTAATATTATATATTGATGAGTTACCATTTTCTTTAGGTGGCTCCCAAATGTCTTAGATCCACCTGTGTGTAGATGGGCTTCGGGCATCTTCGATCGATTTTGTGAAGCCTTCGCAGAGCGATTTTTAAATGCATCTCCCGCCCACATATCGCACATTTCATCCCAGTAATCTCTCCTGATAGTAATAGGACCATGGCCCTTCCAAAATAATGGATCATCTACTACGCCAGATGCTTTTTTTGCTGCAGTCTTCATAGTGTGCAGCATGTCTGCAAATCGATTGGCAGCCACCTTCTGCCACACCTTCCTTGCATCATTTTCTTCCACCGTAGTTGCAAAGCGATTCGAAGCCTACAAATATTTTCAGAAAGTTAGTAGACATTGCTTAAATAAATTAAATATGAAACACATTAACTATGAGGAACAACTGTATACCATGAATGAGGACCACAATCTGTCTAATACCTCCTTTGGGTACTCTTTCCATTGAGCAACTGGTCCTGGTAGATGTTGAAGAAGTGAATTCCTAATCTCCCGTACTACTTCTTGTGGCTCAAACCTCGTGCTGCACATGAATTGTTACACAGTAAATATCAATATAAAATATTTAAAAGATATGCAATAATTGAAAACAAAATACTTACGGTCGATTATCGATATACACTATTCGAATGAGTCTTCTTGTGCCAGCCTGTGAAGACCCTGTTTCCTGTGTTGGCTGTTGACTTGTGCGATCAACTGGTGTAGGTGGGTCGTGTACAGGCGCAACATCATCTGTAAAAAAATACACACCAAGTTCTCAGAATGTGCATTTGAACTAATCAAGCATCTAATTAGTTATATGATATACCTATCACAGGAGCCCGTGAAGATGAAGGTTGAGCCTGGCTACTACTGGATGAGCGACCACTATAACCTCCACGAACCATATTCTAACAAATAACATATGTCATACAATACATTCAAATAATTCACATCAAGTATTACAATGCATTCAAGTCATTCACATCAAGCATTGCAATGCATTCAAATAATTCAAATCATTGACATCAAGTATTGCACTAATTCAAATCATTCGTTAATTGCATAAATTATAATACATTCAGATAATTGAAATCATTCACATCAAGTATTACAATGCATTCGAATCATTCGTATCAAGTATTACAATACATTGAAATAAAATTTTTAATCATTCACACCAAGTATTGCAATACAACTCACATCAAGTATTACAATGCATTTAAATAGAGGTTTCTAGTATAAGATTTTGCTCACTAGCTTGAGAATTCTTCCTCGTCACTAGTTTGACTTTCTTCTTCTTCTTCTTCTTCTTCTTCTTCTTCTTCTTCTTCATTGTTTGCCCATCCACTTGGTACATCATTTGGATCACATTCCTCTATGAATGTTTCATCAGCCAATGGAGATATGACATGCATATCATGCGCAACATCGTGACCATAAGCGAAGTCACAGACATCATCTGATTGATAGTAATCACTGTCTTCAGCTAACTCATCTTCTTGTAACTGATCATACTCGGGGTATAGTTTGGATTTCACCTTGCAAACTGCCCACCATTCATTTCTATCTGACTTTTTTATACTCGGATATGAAGTATAATAAACTTGTTGAGCTTGCGAGGCTAATATGAATGGTTCATATGTTCCAAACCTGGATTTATGATTCACCTCCACAATGCCTGAAGCTTTGTCGAGTCTTGTTGCAGTTGGATCAAACCAATGACACTTGAATACCGTAACCCTGTTATTCATGCCTAAGTAAGTCAACTCCATTATTTCCTCTATAACACCGTAGTAATCATGTTCATTTTCACCGTAGCTGCTACCCTTGACACACACGCCACTATTTAGCGTTGATTTGTTTATACCGTAGTCTTTTGTATGGAATCGATAACCATTTACGATATACCCGTTGTAGCATTGCACAACTTTGGTCGGACCATTTTCTAAATCACATATTCCTTGATCTTTAACATCACCATGGCGAACCTACGCACAGACATAAACAATTATTGTGATCACGATCAATTAAGTAACTTAGTGTTGTTTATAAGTACAAAATTTATGTTAGCTTCTTTACCAACTGTTTCAACCACTCCACAAACTTAGTTTCACGTCCTTTTTGTACTTCTGCATTAGTGAGATGTGAAACTTTGCTTTGCAACTCCAGATCAAATCGTCTGCAAACCACAAATACTTATATTACCGAGCCATGTATCCACATATAGAACATAAAAGGATTTATAATTGAGTTGCATATACATATACTTACTCGATGTATGGGTCGATCGCTGAACAATTAAAAAGAATATAGATGTGTGTTGCATCTTGCTCTTGATCTGTCAATAGCCTTGATCGGCAACTACCAAATGCATGCCCAAGTCGTTGAAA
Organism: Nuphar pumila; assembly: GCF_984573655.1. Taxonomy (NCBI): domain Eukaryota; kingdom Viridiplantae; phylum Streptophyta; class Magnoliopsida; order Nymphaeales; family Nymphaeaceae; genus Nuphar; species Nuphar pumila. The sequence goes on from NC_143260.1 coordinate 91,310,596, forward strand.
TATCGACAGCTTGTCAGCTATAGTTACTTGTTCTCCATCATCGTTACGGGGCGGGCATGTGTAACGTGTTGAAATATGAGGTTCGAAGTACATAGATGAGAAATTTGAAATCTCTTCTAAAGTGTACGCCTCACAAATAGAGCCTTCTACTCTTGCTTTATTACGAACCTTTTTTTTTAGGTCGAACATGCATCTGACAAGAATATACATTTCAAATTTTAAATATCTGTCATTAAAGAGACAAATATAAAAAAACATATACCTTTCAAATGGGTACATCCATCGATATTGCACAGGGCCACCAACCCTTAGTTCATATGGCAAATGTATGATCAAATGTTCCATAACATCGAAAAATGCTGGCGTAAATATCTTTTCTAACAGACAAACAGTGGTGATGACAGAGTCCTCGAGATTCTTTACATCTGATACAATGACCTCCGATGCGCACAATGTTCTGAAAAATCCGCTCAACTCAGACAATACCCCCCATATAGGTTTGTCTAACATATCATGGAATGCTAGGGGTATCAATCGTTGCATAAAGATATGACAATCATGGCTCTTCAACCCATATAACTGTCCATCGTCAATCTTCACAGCCCGAGCAATGTTAGAGACATATCCATCTGGAAATCTCAGTTGTCTCAACCATTGACATACATGTTTTATTTGATCAGGTCCGAGCACGTACTTCGCCTTTGGTTTCAGTACTTTGCCATTATAGTCTTTGAGTTCCAATTCTGGTCTTTTACATATTAATTTTAAATCCATACGGGCCTTCGGATTATCCTTCGTTTTTCCTTTAATATTCATTACTGTATTGAACACATTATCAAACACATTTTTCTCTACATGCATCACATCCAAATTATGTCGTATCAATAGGGTCGGCCAATACGGTAGTTCCCAAAAAATAGATTTTTTCGTCCAATTGTGTTCCTTCCCAAATCCACGGAAGGGTGTAGGACTGCGGGCATCTGTTAATACATCTGGAAAGTATCGCAATCTTCTTAAAATCTCTATGCCAGACAATCTTGAGGATGGACCTTCCGTTTCAGTTGTGCCTGCTGTAAATGCATTCTTTTGACGTCGAAACGGATGATCGCTGGGTAGAAATCGACGATGGCAATCAAACCAGCAAGGCTTCCTTCCATGCCTCAATCTAAAAGCTTTGGAATCCTCCATGCAGTACGGACAAGCCAACCTCCCATGTGTGCTCCAACCAGATAACATACCATATGCAGGGAAGTCACTGATTGTCCATAGAACAGCGGCCTTCATGTTGAAATTTTGTTTTTTGTGGGCATCATACGTGGTAACACCGTCATCCCACAGTACTTTTAATTCATCAATCAATGGCCTTAGATATACATCAAGATTTTGGCCAGGTGAGGTCGGACCAGGGATCAACAGAGACAAGAAAAGATTTGGACGTTTCATACACAAGCTTGGTGGAAGGTTGTATGGAGTTACAAATACTGGCCAGCATGAGTATGGAGTTGATCTACCCCCAAATGGATTAAATCCATCTGTACATAGACCGAGTCTAACATTTCGCACTTCCATTGCGAAGTTCTGATGAGTACGATCAAAGTGCTTCCAAGCTTCAGCGTCAACAGGATGCGTGATCTTGTTTTCATCGTGTCGAACTTTATTTGCATGCCATCTCATGTGTTTAGCTGTCTTTGAAGACATATACAATCGCTGCAATCTAGGAGTGATAGGAAAGTAGCAGAGCGACTTGTATGAAACTTCCTTTGATCTCGTGCTACCATTGCCTCTTGTCTTTGGCTTGAACCGAGGATGCCCACATGACGGGCATGATATGTCGTTTTCCTGCTCCTTGAAATACAACATGCAGTGATTTGGACAAGCATCAATCTTTTTGTAACCCATACCTAGAGCGTTGACCATAACTTTCGCACGATAGAAATTTTGTGGCAATTTCTCATCTTTAGGCAACATACTCTTCACAATCATGCATAAACGGTCAAAACATGATTGACTCAAATTATACTCGGACTTCAAATTCATTAGTTGAAGAACTGCATACAAGATAGTGTGACTCTCACAACCGTTCCAAAGTGGCTCATCAGCATCTTTAAGTAAATCATAAAATCTACTAGCTGCATCGTTTGGTGATTCTTCATCTACGTCAGTTCTTACATCACTAGAACTCATAGCAGAACCCAGTTCTGTTCCTGCAGCATCAAATATCAAATTCGTATATGGATTATCGTGCACCACATTCACCCGTGCATCAAAATCGTTTCTAAATTCTTCTCCATGAAACGCCCAGTTCTGATAATCACTCACAAAACCCTTCCTGTATAGGTGATGTCTAACGCCATGAGGTTCTACAAATCGATTATTCTTACAAATCTTGCAGGGACACCTAATCCGACCTGTGGGATCTACCGTACTGACACTCGCCGTTGCAAATTCAATAAAACTATCGACACCATCCATATATTCATGCGATAACTCATTGTCCACTATCCTACGGTACATCCATTCACGGTTTGCAGTCATTCTGTCGTATGATGTTACAAATAGTATCCTAACGAATTAAGAAAAAAACAATCAGAATGCGACGATGAAGAAAATATCAAATTTATCATGCAATATACTATGTCAAACAATAACAAGAATTTTGATGCATGCATTGATAACTTAATATTTTCATGTGCAAACTATTAATGACATGATACAATCATTTGAAGCATGCTTTTATTATAAAATTTCACATGGAAGTCAAAATCAAATTGAAAGTAACTACATGCAAGCATGGATACAATTACATCAAACATTGCAATACATCATAATCATTCATATCAAATAAATGGCAAACATGTACCTGCAGCAAACACACTTCAATATCTCACTAACTACTACCATGCTTAGCATGGACTCCGTACTCCAAAAATAAGAACACTTCCATATTTCTACATTAAAATCATGCTCAGCATGATCTCCGAACTCCAACAAAGCAGTCCTAGATATCAACAACTAAGTGAGTGTGTGAACAATAAAGTGCTGCATTCAATAAATTAAATAACATGTGATACGTTTGCATCACTTACTCACCACGGGTATTTACCCGATTTGCATTGTTTTTGTCATTTACTTACCACAGGTGGCCGAGCACGAGTTGGTTCCGTTGAAAAATCTGCACAAAAACAAAACAAATTAAGTAACAAACTAACTAATCATGAAACAAGATGAAACACTAACTAAAAAAATTAAAACAAATTAAAACAACTCTAACTAATTGAAAGAAGAGAAAAGAAAAATAGTATATATGTTAAGCCAAATCTAACTAGAAGATGCTAATTTAACAAACCAGCTATAACATGTTGAACCAGTCGACTAACATAAAGTCATAGACAATTTCTAATCTGAACTACTTAGCAAAGGAATAGTAAATCAATCAATTAGTTTACTAGAAAAGATGTGAACTCCGTTTAACCACCACTATCATAAAGAATTCAAATAGCCCTAATCTAACTAACTGATTGTGAGAACATTAAATACCAATCTATCTAAGAAAAATATAATTATAAAAGACTAATAGATTGAAATACTCTAACTAACCAGATTTCAAGAAAACAAATTGAAGTAAAACTAACTACCAGTAGACATTAACAAACTAACAAATTGAACAACATGGACAACTTGTATATATACATTACAAAAAAAAATTCAACTTAAAATCCATATGGACAACATATATGCAAACTACACTTAAAACCATATGGACATCTTATATACACATATTACAAATTTTTTTTCAAGCTAATCACATGGACAACATAGGGATCACATAATAACTTTTTTTTTTTTTAAAAAGAGATCACATGGGCAGCATAGGTATCCATAACAAAAATTCTTTTCAAAACAGATCACATAGGCAACGTAGGTATCTCATAACAATTTTTTTTTAAAAAGAGATCACATGGGCAGCATAGGTATCCATAACAAAAATTCTTTTCAAAACAGATCACATAGGCAACGTAGGTATCTCATAACAATTTTTTTTTAAAAAGAGATCACATGGGCAGCATAGGTATCCATAACAAAAATTCTTTTCAAAACAGATCACATAGGCAACGTAGGTATCTCATAACAAATTTGTTTGGCAATGAATTGATCTTTATTCACAAAGCAGATAAGATAAAAACAGGTTCTGTGGACTTTTGATCCGGGGCGGGTCCGTACAGCATCTTTTTGAGCTCCCGTTCAAAGATCTTCATAGCTGGAGCAGGCAAGGAAATCGGGATCACCATCCCTTCTCCCCCTTCGTTATTCTTGGAGTTGACGTAGAAGCTAACCAAGCCGGGGATTGGGCCGTCACTGCCCTTGGCTGGACCGCCGTACACCGGCATTCCCCAGCCGAGGTCCAGCTCGCTGAACCCGGCATGCCTGATGTCCGAGACCACGAAGGTGCGGACCACCGTGATGTTAGGCCGGCCCTTGAGCACCATGAGGTCCGCCACTGACCTCATGTACTCGTCTGTCACCTCCTCCTTGGCCTTCTTCACGAGCTCCACCGCATAACCTAGTGGGTTCGCACAGAGCTTCGCCGCTATCGAGACAGCTGCCGGGATTACTATCAGGCATTGCCGTAGTACCCCTGCGGCAGCGGCGGAATGTACCGGGACCGCGCGTTGAAGATGCACAACAGGCGAACCTCCTCTTCCGGATCGGGCTGGAGGCCGGCAGTGCGGCACCGCCATAGGCAGGGGGTCGACCCCCCTTGCCGGAAACGCAGGGGGTCGACCCCCCCTGCCGGAAAGCACGGCAGGGGGTTAAACCCCCTCCGTTTCCAGCAGGGAAGGGGCGTACCCCCTGCGTTTAGAAGAAGAAGAAGAAGAAGAAGAGGAAGAAGAAGAAGAAGAAGAAGAATATTACCTGCGCTTCGCCGGACGGTGGCGGGAGGTTGACGGGGAGCGGCAGCTGGCGAGCGCCGGCTGGCGAGCGGTGGACGGGGAGCGGCGGCTGGCGAGCGGCGGTGGCCGGACGGTGGCGAGAGCCGACGGGCGGGAGGGAGCAATACAGAGAAACAGGGAAAAGAGAAAGAGGGATGGGATTAGGGATTTACGCGATATTTAGCGACGGCTTAGCGACGAAAACATTCCGTCGCTAAACCGTCGCTAAATCAAAATACAAAAACCGCGACGAAATATATACTGTCGCTAATCCGTCGCTAATGAGCGACGGATTAGCGACGACAGAGTTCCCTCTCTAAATCCGTCGCTAAACTGGTGTTCTTGTAATCAAAAGTAGCGACAAAAACATGCAGTCGCTAATCCGTCGCTAAGTAGCGACAGATTAGCGATAAAAGTCGTTTCTTCGCTAATCCGTCGCAAATTAGCGACAGATTCTATCTCTAGCTAATCTGTCGCTAAGTAGCGACGGGAAAAATCCGTCGCTAATTTCCGTCGCTAATTAACAATTTTCTTGTAGTGAGAAAAGACTGGCTCTTAATACCATCATAACATCTCATCATTACAGGGCTCCTCGATCAGTACCTACATGTTATATTTGGGGTTAGACTCGTTGTGTCTCAGTAGGGAATACCAAAACACCATACATGTAAACAGAATCAAGTATACATGAAACATACTTTCATTCAGTTACGAACAATCAACTAAGTAAATATTCATTCAGAGCACAATTTCAAGTATCAATACATACCACACATTGATTTAGAAGCAACTATCAGTTAAATTATGCATGTACTTACCAATGCGAACCTGGTATCTCTATTATGCTTGGGTACCTTTAACTTCTATTATTTAGATTTTCTTTCTTAAGTGATGCATGCAATGTCAAACTAATGTACATACATTTATTATTTCAATATCCTTACTCTATGGGTACTAATGTAGACTTTACCTAGATCAGGGCAATGGTTGAGGAGGGGGTATATTCAAACAAGTTATGGAATAACACTGGCACCAATCACCATTCTTGGGTGAGGGATGACCTTATCGAGAGAGTTCTTCCAGCACCTCTATCCTGGTATATCAGACTTCACTCATGAGTTACATACCTACCACCATGAGGCTATTGTGAAGGATTTTTTATCTCTGTGGCAACAAGCAGCAACCTTCTGTGCTTAAAAAAAAACTCTCACAGAGCTGAAAGTACTACCCTCTCATAGTAAGCATCAATAGAATTAATGTGAACATTTGATCTTTTTATTACATTAATTCTATTATTATTTATACACAAATATAGTTAATCTATTTTGAGGTTACATGCCTTCATTTTTGGCACACTGATGCATGATTTCAAAGCCTTTATAACATGCATGCCAAGCATATGAAGCATAATTCATAAACATTCATACATATCTTGTACATCATGCATTGGCCTATCATGTATTACATACTTAACTGCCAGTCATTGTATATAATTCACATCATGCATTTACACAATCACGTGTCACATATAGGCATATTCACATGTCATGCATTAACATAATTCAATAGCATACATTGCATATTTCAGTTGCATGCATTAACATATTTCAATGACATGCATTAACGTAATTCAATGACATTCATCAACATCATTTTGTGGCATACATTAACACATTTACATATAATTGCCAGCATATCACATTATTGTAGCATTTAGCATATCATTTTTGGAAGCATACGCTTCGCTCATCCAACCGGCTCGTTTCCTAGTTAAGGGTCTGGTTGAGCAAAAAATACACTGTTGTTACAACAACTTTCCAACAGTGTACAAACTGTGTTCGATTCCCAAATTTTTATTAAGGGTACCCACACATGTTATCTTTCAAACTCCATAAACTGTTAGTCAAAACCTTTTATAGTTTGAGAGTCACAAAAAATTTACCGAAGGTTCTAAACTGTGCAGGATAGAACCTATTCTCGCCACCAAACTGCCAGAAAGGTTTAGTCTCTGTGCACTAATCAAACAATAATAAAATCTAATTTTTTAGCAATTTTTTTTATATATTTTAGCTTTCATACGCCATAAACTTTGTCTCAAAATTCACTATCAATAAATCACAAAAATTTGAAGAATCGGCATTACTCAGAAATATGACAAAACCTATTTTCTGTAAAATGCAAAAAAAAATTAGAACTTGCATGGAATTCTAGGAATTACAGGTAAGGAAGAAAATTCCATAATTTTTACCATATGTAGTCTGACACATGTAAAAATTTCATCCTCAGATTCCACGTATTCTGGGAAATAAAAACCCAACATTAAGATGTATCCAGAACAGTCCTTCAAACCTGAGCAGATTTGCAGTCTCAGTTTGCGGCAGACATAGCTCTCAAACCATGGCACCTCCGAGCCCCATTTTTATTCTGAGACTATTCCAATATTACTCCTTTATATGATTGTAAATCTTTCACGTAGTTGATTTGAAAAAAATGAGTATGTGCACATGCTCAGAAGTCTCTCTCTCTCTCTCTCTCTCTCTCTCTCTCTCTCTCTCTCTCTCTCACACACACACACAGGAGAACTAGAATATGAGAACTTTTGTGTGAACCGAGATTTTCATAGGTCTCTTTGTTTTTTCTTAAATCTAACTATACAGATATGATCTGCTAACTGGTTTTATGGAGACCAACAGTACAACATCTGATGATGATATGCTTGAAAATCCATGACTGAAATTTTCATAAATATTCAAGCATCCAAAGATCATGTCTTTTCATAGAAGAGAATATGATCCAACAGTGTATTTCTAGCAAATAAACCATGTTGAACACATCTACATGGTTATATTTGTAAAAAAGATACTGCAAATGCCTAATTCACACAAAAGTTCTCATATTTTCAGTTCTCATATTCTACTGACCTTATATATATGTTACCGAAAACACATATTTTTCTCTTTTTTTGCATGTCTGACCCTTTAGATGTGATCTACATATTCGGTATAGCAAAAACTGAATCATGTTTTCCGATATATGCATCAGACTTTTTATGAGTTGATGCATCAATGACCTACAATGTACCGAATTTTCACCTTGAAAAATCATATTTTATGTTGAAAAAATATCATCAAAGGATTGATCCGTAACTATTTTGATCATGCGGAACACACCCATGGAGTTAGAATTGGTCACAAAAACATCCCCTTCGAATTCCAGCTAGGTGTTTGGAATCCACAGAGTATAATCCACAATATTATTCCATCAATACATCCACACACACACACCATGAAAGCAGCCGATCAAACCAACTAGTGCATGGGTGTGTCAGTAGCTTTCAAAGGTGGGCCAGGGTGGTCGTGGGGCCCCACCCGGGGTTTTCCTCACTTCGGCCAGGGTTCCTCGTCATAAAAAAAAAAAAAAAACGTCACCAGATCATCCATCATATGGTTCAAATTTCAATTTCATCAAACAGAGTCACTCTTATTGCAGTTGCTTTCAAAGCGTCCAATGAGCCTTTGGAGCATATATGTAGATATAACAAAATTAAGCATGCATGCATGCATGAATGATTGATGTTTGTGATCCTCCAAATGCTTGATGAAAAGCTCAGCAGTAGCAATGGCATTGGCCTGCGGGGTGGCCCCAGTTCTTGCACTCGCCACCCCTGCACCCTCTTGCTGAACAGTACGAGTTGCAGCGCCCCTCATCGCCTCCGTTCCCTTCGTGGCAACCATTGTAAGGGTTGGTGCAGCACACCGACTGGTCTTGCTGCGTCTCTGCTCCCAGGCAACCTAAATAAACCACAAAATAAGAACAAAAATAAAAAAATAATATCATGGGTATGGTATTTTTAAAATTTCTCGGCAGGGAAAATATCACGATGTTTAAGAAAAAATTGTTGCATTAAAGAATATTGGAAAATAACGTAAGAAATAAAATTTATAAACAAAGTAATTTTATCGAAGCCATTCATATAAGTTTTTTCTTTTTTTTAAGACTTATCAAAAGTAATAAAAACATATAGACCATTTTTTGCATAAAAAAATACAGTCATCAGTTACTTTCATTATCATAAATCTCATTTCCTATTTTTCGGAATGAAAATCACAAATCTCGTACTAGTGAAATATCATGTTGAAGAAACTATTTTTCTCGGAAAGATTTCTGAAAAATATCAAATATCAGTATATATATATATATATTTATATATATAAGAGAGAGAGAGAGATGGAAACCTACCAGATAAAAAAATGTAACAACCCTACCCACTAAGAATTTTTTTGTGTGTCTTTTTGAAACTCTGACCTTAAAGATGTGTTCAACATGATTGATTTACTAGAATTTGACACTTGGATCATGCATTTTGGATGAAAAAAAACAGAAACTGAAACTGAAACCTAAAAAAATTTATAAAAATTGTAGACCGTTGATTTTTAACCTTATAAAAACCTATCCATATATCAGGATCAAATGATCCAAGTGTCAATTTCTACTATGTCAATCATGCTGAACACATAAGGTCAAAATTTTCAAAAAACAATCAATCTGGTACCATCTGTTAGGGATGCAATGGGGGTAGCTTCCCACTATCCACACACACACAATATATATATATATATGACTGCTTTTTTTAGGAAAATATAGATGACAAGTATTAGAACTCCCAAAAAGTTGGTCTTGGCATTGATAGCATGATACCAACATAATATTTAAAAATGACAATTATTCTTCAAAAATATTGCATATTTTTGGTATAATAGCATCTTTTAGAATATCATGATAAAATCAGGATATTTTTCAAAATGTCGCCAGTAGTTGTGATAGTGACTGATTTGTTTTTGTCAAAATCCATCAAAATTCATTGCTTTGAGCGTAGGAGCAAAAGAAAAAGACTACAGCGCATGTAAGTAGGTCATAGACGTGCAAACCATACAATAACTTAAAAAGTGATAAAAATTAGCTAACAAGTGTGACATGCAAAAGCTATACTAAATTTGGTTATAAAAAGCTGGCTGAGAAGCTTTTGTCCGGTGCTATGTGATATGGACACAACCATAAGAACACAGGACAGGACATCTTTGTGAAATTGACCATGGGAAGTAATAGATAAGGGAATACGACACAAGCATAAACTGAAGTGTCCGTGTGACATAGGACTGGTGTAACTTTAACACATGTAAAGGATGATGGTAAAGGGAAAAATTAAGGAATCTTCCTCTACTCACTTGTGAAGAGAAGGAAATATACAAAAAAGGTGACAACCAAAATCTTGGCCATTTTCTTCTTCTTCTTCTTCTTCTCTTTTCTTCCCTGAGTTGAGTTCTTGAGTACATGGGTGCAGAAAGGTTGGCTTCTATTTATATTGTTTAGGTAATGTCTTTTTAGGAAATTTCAAATATTAGCCTTCCATATATGATTTTCTTGTTTTTGGAAATAATAGGATACGATATTTTCACGAATGATTTCCTTCCATAATTTGTCTTTACTTTTATTTCCCATTATCAGAAGGGTTTGATGATGACTTTTCTGTTGATTCCTTTTCTAGGCGTTCTCAGTAGTTTAGGGCTGTCAACTGGATTGGACCTGCACTAGACCCAGGTCGGCATGCACCAGGATCCAGCTTTGAGGTGCCAGTCCTTGGTCCGATCAGGGTCTGACTAGACCCAGCTTATGTAATACCATATCAGATGCCGTTAGCATAAGCCAGACTCAGACAAACCTAAATTTTTTTATACTTTTGTGTTAAAATTTAGCAGATCTTAATTGGAGTTCTGGTGATCAGATCCGGGTTTAGTTTGAAAATTTTGTGAACCAGACCTGATTGGTACACTATTAGGGTCATATAATTCCAACCGTATTCATTAAGGGACCGTTTGAAAGCAAGAAAAATCTCATTGGAAAAGGAAATTTTGCCCATGACAAGTTCTGATATGATAATTATTTTTCTAAATAGAAAATTCACTTGTTTATGTGCATGAGAAAAATAAAATAAAAAAATGTTAGAAAAATGAGAGAGAGAGAGAGAGAGAGAGAGGAAGGGGGTGGCGGTGGCTGTGGCAGATCCCGATGCTCCCACATTGCCTCCAAATCCTTCCCCTCCCAACTCTCCAATCGTATTCTCTTTTCCCGAGTGTCATTGGTTTCTGATGAAGGAGAATCATGGCAATTTTGGTCGTGATAGCCGTCCTCTATTTCGAGAGAGTGTTGCGTCTTCTCCCCCGAACACGCACAATGCGTGTTGGGGGGGGAGGGGGGTGACATATAACCTCTGAAGCAGGTTATACGTTACCCCTTCGAACAGGGCTGGTAGCTCCATCTCATGTTCGGGGGTTCCCAAAGAGTGTCACGTATAAGATGCAGACCGGCTAGTATCCCCATGTGTGTTCGCATCACATAGCATCGTAATTTGGTGTCGTCACAAAGACTTAAGTACCCTTTACCACCATTCTCATCCTCTTCCTGGAATGGACATAAATGCCCTCCATCTAGAAAACTGAGTCGGCGGTTCATGAAAAGTACAAAACCGCCCCCCATCGTTATCGCGCCAAAAATTTCAGCAAAGTTTGCGTATGTAGCAAGTTGTATGTTGTAGGATTTAAATAGTTCAAAACAATTCATTCTCGCCCTAAGCAGAAAACTCTACCGGAGCATACTTTGCCTTCATCCGTTGTCGCCGGATCATTCGTTGCCTTCTTCTATTGCTGCCGGAGCATCCTTTTCGTTGCTCTGCTACCGCCAGAGCATCTATTTCCATCTTACGCGCAGTCGCAGCATCGTTGCCACCATCTGTTGTGTATATGTTCTTATTGTTTCTTACTCTACAATTGGAATATCCAAAATCCTATCATTTTGGTGAGTTTCGTGTATGGTTTTGTTATGCAATCTGAAGGTTGCTTCTTATACAACGATTTGTAAGATTGAATCGGCGACAATTTATACATTCAAAGCAATAGCGATGTGTGTTTATTAAGATACCTTGATTTGTACATAAGTTTGTTAAATCTTACAACAATGTGTACTTATGAAGCCAAATATTGCGATGATTTGTAATCATGGCGCTCGTTTAATTTGTTGTGCAGGTTAGCAATGTCTGCGGCTCATCAGAGAAGAGATACCCCGTCGTTCTATAAGTTGTGTATTAGAGAAGTGATCCGTCAGTCCCATCTATCTAAGGTTTTTGAAAGGTACCAAAATATACTTAAGATTGAGAATGATAAAGATAGGGAAAAAGTGTTGGAATTATATTATGCAGAGGATTATCCATCAGATATCAAGGTCGCGGACCAAAGGAAGAATGTTGAAGAACTAAAGATGTAGAATAAGGATGACCAAGAGAAGGCAAAGCAAAGAAATAAGGAGGAGAATGAAAAGAAAAGGCAAAGGAAGAAGGCAGAGGAGAGGGAAAGGCAAAAAAAGAATGAGGAGGAGAGGGAAAGGGAATTTAACAATCTAGTGGAGGATGCTAAGACGAAAACACACAAGCTGTTGTTGGAGCATATAGCAATGCAAAACAGGGTAAAGCTACTGAAGGAGGCGGAGGAGAGGTGAAGGCAATTGAATAAGGAGGAAGAGAAGGAACAAAATAAGCTTTAGGATGAGAAAGAAAAGGAAAGGCGAAGGAGGGAGAAAGAGTTTGAGGAAAGGAAGAAAATGCAAAGGAAGGAGAAGGAGGATGAGGAAAAGAAGGAAAGAGAAATAAAGGAGAAGGAGGAGAAAGAAAAGGAAAGAGAAAGGAAGGAGAAGGAGGAAGAGGAAAAAAAGGAAAGAGAAAGGAAGAAGCAGGAGGAGAAATTGGAGGAAAGACGGAAACAACTTGAGGAAGAGAAAGAAAGGCGGCAGAAAGAGAAGGAGGACAAGAAAAAGAAGGAAATAGGAAGGAAGGAGAAGGTGGAGGAGGAAGAGAAAGAAAGGGAAAGGCAGTGGACCAACCAGAAAGGCCTAGGTTGGAGGGATTGGTTGAACATGAGAAAAGTACAACCAAGGTAAATAAATTTATCCTGTCTGTGAAGATTTAATAATATGTTTAACAATTTTTGTATAGCGATTATTGTGTTAGGTATTAATATGTATAGCAATTATTATGATAGTGTGTGTGCAACCAATATTATTTATAGTGATTAGTAGAATATTATTTATAAGTACAAATGGTACTAATGTACAATTGGTAGGAATAATATGTTATTGTGTGTTACAGGGAGGTCACAGGAGAAGTAAAGCACCAGGTGAAAAGCTCGGAGGTCGGTGTCAATGGCATATAGTTCTGTCGTGGTATGGTCAGCTGAGTGCATATCAGAAGGACCGATTACAAAATATGCACTTCGGTGGCCTTTTAGACCAACAATATTTTGAAACTTGCTGAAATACCATGACCCACCTGGTAAATAAGTGGAATGATAAGACGAACACATTCCAGTTTGATTCTTTTGAGATCACCATGACTCTAGAAGATGTGGCGAGGATCACTGACCTTAAGTGCGATGACACTGCTGTCATATTATGGCATTTAAACTATAACGCAAGGGAAAAATGCATGACCCTTCTAGGAATGTCGATGAACGAATGGAGTCAATGTATTTCTGGTGGAATCAATTCCACATCAATGAAAGTCTCATCTTTTTGTAATAAATGGGAAGGCCGCTCAGCTACTTGTGCATCTGAAATAGCTGACCAAGAGTTGCACGGCTTCCTTGTTTATTTTTTTGGTCTTACTTTATTTTTCGATTATTCTGGTTCGAGAATAAGTTACATGTGGTTGCAGTACCTAGAAGACTTAGACGAAGTCGACAACTATGCATTGGGTGCCGCTATGCTCGCACACTTGTATAGTCAACTCTACCGTGCAAGTAAGGGTACGAAAACAGTTGGGGGATTTTGGCCATTTGTTCAGGTATTTGTTTATTACATACTTAGTAATTATAGACTAAGCCCATTGAAGGTTGTAGTGTTACTAATATATTGTTTTCGTTAGGCTTGGGCGTGAAAACATATTATCCCATTGCGTCCACATTGTGGCTCTGCAATTTGTGGTTTTCCAAAGATCGGTCGCTGGGCTAGAATAAACGTCACAATTCATAATGTTAAGTCCATTTTAGATGGGTTGTAACTAAATGAGGTAAATGTTCTAAAATTGTTTACAATCGGTTCATCATTTATCATTCAGTATTATAAATCATTGTAATGTTTAGCATTCTTAAGTAATCATCATTGCAGGATTTTGTCTTCCTTAGTACATATCATTGTCGCCATATTATTCTTAAGTAAATTGTAATATATTTGTCACTCATTATTAAAAAGAATTATCAATGTACAGGTTTTGTGGAGATCGTATGAAGATGGGAAGGACGATGACCAAAACGTTGTTGCAGAGGCTGCTAGATTGTCTGACCGCGATTTGTGACTGTTTTGCAATTATGAAGCCGAGTTGCAGCATGGTAGTCGAGTTCTTCTATAATCTGGCTTGGGGCAGTCTATCCCAAGTAAGCCTTTGGAAGTGAGAAGGAAGATGAATAGTGGTGTGGGCAAGAAAGTGAATTGGCATGAACGCTATAGGGATGAATTATTAATTCGGATCATAGGTGGTTTCCGTGCCGTATCGTATGATTATAAAGGACGACAATTTGATTCTTTCTATTTTTAAAGGTATTGGGAACCTATGTGGCAAAATCTGAAGATTGAGAAAATTGGGAACCCATGCCTCCCAACTGCCCCCTTTCATGTTGCATCCCAGCATCTACAACTCGTTTGTCGTCTCTCTCTAGTTATAACATCGATTCCCTTAGTAACAAATCGCGATGAAGAGCGAACACTTGCTACAAAAGAGAACATTGTCTCCGTCGTAAGGTTCAAACTGATGGAGAGGGAGAATAAGAAATTAAAGACAGATGTAAGAAATATGGGGATACAATTGAACTCAGTGGTAGAGATGATGACTAATTTTTTTAATAAGATGGACGCAACCAAGAGGGTACCCAAGATAGACAGTCCACTAAGAAAAAGAAAGAGACGAGTCTATCATATTTCATCTGATTCGTCAAGTGCCACAGAATAAACCCTAGGTATTCTTTTTTATCGCCATAGGTATTTGTTGTAATTCTATAAGTTATTGTCGTAACGTGACATTCTTTTATTGTTCAATTCTTTTTTATTACATCTAACAGACATGTTTCGTCTATGGATCTCATAAATAAATAAACTATAATCGAAAATAGATGTTTGTTATTCAAAAATCGTGGCATTGCCTAACCTGCTCGATTGAATGAAAATTGCAATATAACTCGCAATATAACTCGTTTTTTAATGAAAATCGCAATAGATGTCTTATTGGCACGCGTAATATTGTTCACAAATCGCAATATAACAACCTCCTTAATGAAAACCGCAGAACACATGCATTTTATGCGTTCAACAACGTCCCATAATCGATGTTAGGAAATGATTAATGTCAACATCGATATAATAGATCATTTGTCTTCAGCAATCGTTGTATTTGTCTCCGCCTTGATAGAAAATCGCGAAAAGGATTTGCGATGTATGCCTTGAACAATAATTGAACAAGTTCTGATGTCGTAAATGATAACAGTCAACAGTGACACGAAAAGTGTGATGCTCAGAAATCACTATAGATATTTGTTGTAATTCTATAAGTAATTGTCGTGATGTAATTCTATAAGCAATTGTCGTAACATGACGATTGAATGAAAATCGCAATATAACTTGTCATTTTTGAATGAAAATCGCAATAGATGTCTGATTGACACGAGTAATATTGTTCACAAATTGCAATATAACTCATCATTTTTTAATGAAAATCGCAGAACACATGCGATTTATGCGGTCAAGAATGTCCCGTAATCGATGTTATGAAATGATTAAGGTCAGCATCGATATAATAGATCATTTGTGTTCAGCAATTGTTGTATTTGTCTCCGTCTTGATAGAAAAACACAAAAAGGATTTGCGATGTATGCCGTGAACAATAATTGAACAAAATCTGACATCGTAAATGATAACAGTCAAGAACGATAAGAAAAGTTTGATGCTCAGAAATCGCTATTGATGATCATCAGTAAATTCAAATCGTGCAATAGGTTGTCGGCCAAAAGCGGTATGATATGGTTCCTGCTCAGAAATCACTCATTTACAGGGACACCTTAAATGCAAACCGCGAAATAGGATTGCAATTCATGAGGTCAACAACGCCTTATAATATTCGGCTTTCGTTAAACGAAGTCATCGGTAAGAAGACTTTATTGATCACAAATGGAAGTATTGTTGAACAACGTGCACAAAGCAATGGCCAATGGCTTGTAATAATCGCCCTTTGTAAACGGTATAAGACAACATCGATTTGCGATGTATGTGGACAACAAGACGAAACAATTTTGTTGGTGTTAAATGATACTAGTCTAAAGCGATAATGAACGTTTGTTGTTAAAAAACCGATAAGGAAAGTATGTGGCATGAATATATCGATGTATCCATATATGATAATCAATAGAATAATCGTCAAAGATTATACATACCTGGAAACCGGGTCTGGTTGGGTCGGGTCAATTTCCCACTCAACTATTGTTATAATATGCAGTCGAAACGACGTTTTTTTATTTATTTAAAACACAATCAATTAATTTGCAGGCGGTTTTCGAAAAAGGGTGGCATGTGAAATGACGTTTCCTTTATATTTGACTGACGACGTCGATTCCGTAGCTACGTTGTAAAGGTATCATCGATATCTTCGTCCAGGCATGGCGCCGAAGAAGAGGACGATGGGAGCAATACGACCAGGCATGGCGCCGAAGAAGAGGATGATGGGAGCAATACGACCAGGCATGGAGCCGAAGAAGAAGACAACCACATCCACATGACCAGCACTAGCACTTAAGGCGTATATTTTTTGAACCTCCTGACCGGTTTAGGCAACATTTGCCTTTTTATGTCGTATATTCGATTTATGTTGTTTACTGTAGAAAATAATTTCAATGTTGAATTCTGAATACTATGCTCATGGTGCACTCAGTGCAACATCCACAGACAAGGGTGGGCGACAACGCCCTAAAGAGTTTGAAGATAACATCAAGCAGATGCAAGATGAATTTGCAGACGGGAACACTATCATGGCAGACCACCATGGCAGACCTACAAGCATAAAAAATGACTACAAACACGATCAATTAAGTAACATATTGTTGTTCACACAGAAAGAATACATGTCATCATCCTTACCAACTCTTTCATCCATGCCACAAACTTATTTTCACATTTTTTTTGTAATTCTGAATCAGTTAGATGTGGAAGTTCTCTTCGCAACCCTAGATCAAATCGTTTGCATTTAACAGATAATTATATTACCAAAACATATATGTAGAGAACTAAGTATAACATATTATGTATACTTACTCGATATAGGGGTCGATCTCTGATCAATTAAAAAGGATATAGATTTGTGATGCATCATGCTCTTGATCTTCCAAGAGTCTTGATCGACAACTGCCAAAGGCCTTCCCAAGTGGTTTAAATATCTATAGTTTGTCGGTCACAATAACTTATTCTCTATCATCATTATGAGGTGAGCAAGTATAACATGTTGAAATGTGAGACTCAAAGTACATAGATGAGAAATTTGAAATCTTTTCTAAAGTGTATGCCTCACAAATTGAACCCTCCGCTCCTTTTTTTTTAGGTCAAACATGCATTTGTCAACAACATGCATCTCATAATACAATAAATTCCCAATAGCATTAGGGAGAAAAATATAAAATAAAATTTACCTTTCAAATGAGTACATCTACGATATTGTACAAGACCACCAACTCTAAGTTCATATATGTAAACACCCCAAATTTTCATTCACCTTCTTGACATTTCCACCAATCATCACATTTCGGTTCTCCGGAACCAATGGAGGGCAAAATGGTCATTTTATGAGATTGAACCTTGCAGAAAATCTAAAATTTCATTCTTGAGCCTCAAAATTTCTATATTTAGGTTCAGAGACATCTTCAAAATGCAAATCTTTAAAATCCTTTTCTAGACAAAAAGCTAGAATTTCCAAGTCCGAGCTCAGAGTGACATTTCATAGAACATGTCTTTGCATAGCATTGTATCATTTCACTGCACAACATGTCATTTTGAGATTCGAAACTCCTGATTTTCAAAATTGTCAATCCAGATTTGATTTCTAAACTTTTCAAAATTGATTTTAAAACCCTGGGTTTTCAAAATTATCAATTCTTCCCATTTTACCCCTAGGACCCCGAATTACGAAAAGCTTTCTCAAGAAAACAATCTGGATGATTTTGACATTTTAAAATTTTGCCAGTTGAAAAGAGGGGGACACAATTTCAAAATTCATAAGATCTTATTTCAAACTTTTACAAAAAGGCTCCGAATTTCCCTACTCCTTTCAAAATTTTGCCCTGAAGAACCATTTTCTTCCAAGTTTTAAAATCAAGCCAAATTTTGCTTCATGTTTTTCCAAAACTAGCCTATTATTATGAAAATTCCAAAAATTTCACTTGGCTCTTATTTCAAAAAAGTGACGTGGGACCCGCCTCAATATGGTGTCACACTAGCACTTTTCAAATATTTCTTTTATTTTCAAAACAGTGCCCATCCAGAAGTGGCACTGATTTATAATTTTTTTTTATTTTATTAGATTTAATTTTTGATAAAATAATTAGTGGGCCCACGTAGGTGGCACCCCACTAAGACCCTTTGCCAAGAGAAAGAATTTTTCAGTTGAGGTGGCACCACCAAAACAAAATCCGTTTTTTTTTTTACTCATTTTTTTTTACTTTATGTTTATTACTTTTCAGCCCCAAAAAGGAGCCACCGTGAAACCCTACCCAAAATCCCATTGTTACCTAAGTTTCAAAAAAAAAGTTTTGCTGGAGAAAGGGAGTCGTCCCCCTCTAAAAACGGCGCACATTTCAAAAACTCGTTTTAAAAGATTATCAAGGCCGGCTAAAGGGGAGGAAAAGGGGGGTTTTGAAGCATCGGCTATTAAAGAAAGGAGGGCAGTCCAGCAAAAGGATGGGATTTTCCCTTAACCGGAGACATTTCTCGCTCAACGAATAGCCGACTCTCATCTCCTTCAGCCCATCACCAGCAGAAAGCCGACTGCACCTCTTACTTTGTTCCTTTTGTTTGCTGGAAACCCCCCCTGCCTCCCGTCGCCTCTTTCCTTCCAGCAAAAGAGAAGACCATCCATCTTCAGTTCAGCCAGCAGGAGATTCAGCTCACCCTGCAAGCAGAACTTCTTCAACCACCTCTGTGTCAAGGTAAAGGCTTCTCTCTCATTTTTTTTTGAATCTGCAGGAAGCTGATATCCGCTCCAGGCCGTATGTGTGGTAAAACCATCTCAAATGGCTGATGTGATTTACCTTGTGGTTTAGTCGATATGTCAAGGAATGATAATGCCTCTCAATGGCATTCTCAATTCAGTCTGAAGAATATGGTTTCTTCGAATCATCGTCTTCCTTCAAAATTCCTACATGATTCATTACGGCATTATGAATATTTCAAATAACTCTTCATTTCTACCCAGAATTTTCATATGCATAGCTAACTCCACTGTTACATACCCATGATTTGCCCTTACCTAAAAAGATTTCCTCTCTTCTTTCTCAGTAAATTCCATTTTTTTTAGTCTTCTACAGGCGCAGCAACTGAGATTTCAAGTGTTAATGGAACCAACCTTCTCATCATTGTATGATTTTCTTATTAAAATGAGTTTTTTTTTTTCGGTATGGCATTGGTTTTCACAGATTTATGTGATTTTCGTTAAAATGTCCGCATCTAGTGGAGTAAAGTGATAGCCAACAAGGCTGATCATACAGTGAATTGTGTTCTTAACCAGAGCACTATATATATTTTTATTTTACCTGTAGTAAATCCCATTTGCTTTCTGGTAGACTACCCTGTCAATGTATCTAATGTCACCTTTTATCTATTATGTTCTTGCTGTGCTCATAGGGATATATACAGAGGAATTATTTCTAGTTTTCTTTTAGTAGTAGCTAGTGTAGTACAGGTACATCGTTACCAGCTAGATGAAGAACAAAAATTTTGTTTTGTGTCATCGGTGATTTCCCCAGCCATTTTCTTCCTTTCATATCAGATCAATTGCAGCATTATATGTAACTATTTCTGCTGAATGGGATTGTCATCTGCTGTATGGGATCATGTTTGCTACGATATTTGTTGTTGGAATCTAATTCACTAAAGATGGCTATTCAGATAAAGTAGCTTATATGCTTACTCAGATGGGTGGGATTTCCAATTTGATAAAGCATTTTAACCCATCCATATGAGCCTTTAGACCATACGTTAATATCCAGATTTTAAGCATTAATAACTATCCATTCAAAATTGTTTTTTTCCTGTTACTGTTTTCACTTGCATAGCATTAGTTGTCAAAGTCAAGAGTTTATACATTTTGCCCCTAACATTGGCACATCTCCTTATGAGCCCGTCATGCCTTACTTCTGCAGTTCTGTTATGTACAGTTACAGGTTACAGTTTTTATCATGGCTTTCATTAGCCTGGTTGAGATTATTTTTTTTATCTGATGAAGATATGGGACTGACGATATCAGTCATGGCTTGGAATGAAAGTTTTGTACGACTAGTAGATGATATCAACTTTATTCCCCTTTTTCTTTTACAATAGATGTCTTGTATTTGCTCTTTGAACTAGGGTAGCCTATTATCCGTGTTTAGCATATCTATTGCATGAGTTTCTATACACTCTGCACTCGCCCAATACATGTTCTGAAGCATTTCTCTGCCTGTCATTCAATGCATTCATATATCTTGACAAATGTTTTTTTTTTGGCACTTCCAGCATAACTAAGGGATAATATTAGTTCACTGTATAGATTTATAGTAACTCATATAGTATGAGCGTTGCAATTAGTGCCGGATCATGAATATAAAATGAGTGATATTTCGAGAGTGTCACAAGCATGGGAGAATGTGAGTCCCGATAAGAATATTAGCCATATTAAAATGTCATAACTTGAGTTTGTCCTGGTTACAACATAGTCATCCCAATCTTGGTACATACATCAATGTATACATTTATTATATGCCGAATATCCTTGCAAGAGCATTAGAGTTTGATCATATAGACTGCTACCACAGATATGCATCTATTTTTTTGCCACTTATCCATTTTCCAACAGGGCATGCATTCATTTAGGAGAGCTTGTATGTAACCTCTTAGGCATTCCCTCATAAAGTATAGGCATCTAACATTCAGCCAATTTCATTCCTCCTTTAGTTTGAATAAGCATGGTATATGGGCTAGATGTATGAAAATTCTAGTTAACTTGAGCAGTTCATCTCATTCCTGCTTTAGATATTATATTCTCATTAGCATATATATTTTCATTATAGTTCAGGTATAACAATCCATAGGTGTAAAATTCCAATCTCTTGTATATGTGTTTTTTTTTCTTTTTTCTTTTTCTCTGATCCACTTTTGCAGAAAAAATCTGGAGAAGGCTGACTTCTTTAATTCTGTATTTTTTTTATTTATTTTGCTTTATGTCCAAATGTAATAATCAAATTTGGAATAATATTTACTTTTACTGCTTAGATTAGGATGCATATCATGTAGTTTGATTTATGTAATATCCTGATTTTGTGATTCATGCATTCATTTCAAAATCACTGTGGACGAACACGAATGGCACATGCACCGACTCTTAGAGAGTTGATGAACTCGGTGGAGTCCATATTTACGGCCCTAGTCGGAATATGGACGAGACCTAGATCCATCATGTTTCTACCAGTCACATTGAGCCTACACTCTTAGGCTATCTTAAAATGCACATCATATTTCCAATTTTGCAAAATATTGTGCATTAAATCATTTAAACTCTGAACATATTCATGGCCACAGTCAGAATATGTGAAGGATTTATTTTGACTTAATACACATTTTTCCAACAAATTTCTCAGAAAATCTTTCAAAGAGCATTCATTCACTCATATCATTTGCATCATGAAATCATTGGTTTTCTCATGATTTTCTTAAGAAAATTTCATTCTCAAGAAATCGATTTCTCAAGAAACTCTGAGAATTTTTCAAAATCGGTTTTCCCAAGTCAAGTTTTTTCACAGTTTTCCATGAAAAAGGTTATTTTCTCAAGATTTTCAAAAGAAGTCTCTCACCTTTCTCAAAGATCAAAATCGATTTCCAAGTGTTTCAAGGCTAAGATTCTCAGGATTTCAGTTTCCCGAGTTTCAATTCTCCCTCTCCAAAGAATTTTCCAATGAATCTCAACCATTTTCCAAAGAAAACTTTCAAAAACTTGAAGTTTTTCCTGACAAGCATTTTCCCTTCAAATGTTTACTCTTTTCTCAAGAATTCTTTCCCTTTTCTCAGAATTTTCATCCATTCATGATTCTTCCACACCTTTATGAACTTTCTCGTGATTTCAAAACCCCTTTCATCTGAGTTTCTTGAGAAATTGACTTTCCCTGAGAAATATCTTTCAACTCCAAATATTTTCAAAGCATACATCATATTTTCCAACTTGCATTTTACAAAATCTCATAGCACATGCCTGAATTCTTTGTGTATTTAGGATAGAACACAATTTCGATGATTTTACTAAGACAAGCACAATTTTGGTCCTTGGTTCAATTACCCCTGTTAAAGGTGGCAGGAACGGTCGAACCTCGTACCGACAGGTCGAGCCCCATCCCATGGATTTTCCCAAAATTTTCAAAATGGAGGCGAGTATTTCAAAACAATTTCCAAAATCCAGTCAAGTTTGAATCGCGAAAGCATTTTCCTCTCTCTTCCGCAAGAAAGGGAAGAAGAAAAAATTTTGCGACGATAACAATATGGCAAGTGTATGATCACATATTCTACACCGTCAAAAAATGTTGGAGGAAATATCTTCGAAAAATGTTGGAGGAAATACCCCCGACTCTTAGAGAGTTGATGAACTCGGTGGAGTCCATATTTACGGCCCTAGTCGGAATATGGACGAGACCTAGATCCATCATGTTTCTACCAGTCACATTGAGCCTACACTCTTAGGCTATCTTAAAATGCACATCATATTTCCAATTTTGCAAAATATTGTGCATTAAATCATTTAAACTCTGAACATATTCATGGCCACAGTCAGAATATGTGAAGGATTTATTTTGACTTAATACACATTTTTCCAACAAATTTCTCAGAAAATCTTTCAAAGAGCATTCATTCACTCATATCATTTGCATCATGAAATCATTGGTTTTCTCATGATTTTCTTAAGAAAATTTCATTCTCAAGAAATCGATTTCTCAAGAAACTCTGAGAATTTTTCAAAATCGGTTTTCCCAAGTCAAGTTTTTTCACAGTTTTCCATGAAAAAGGTTATTTTCTCAAGATTTTCAAAAGAAGTCTCTCACCTTTCTCAAAGATCAAAATCGATTTTCAAGTGTTTCAAGGCTAAGATTCTCAGGATTTCAGTTTCCCGAGTTTCAATTCTCCCTCTCCAAAGAATTTTCCAATGAATCTCAACCATTTTCCAAAGAAAACTTTCAAAAACTTGAAGTTTTTCCTGACAAGCATTTTCCCTTCAAATGTTTACTCTTTTCTCAAGAATTCTTTCCCTTTTCTCAGAATTTTCATCCATTCATGATTCTTCCACACCTTTATGAACTTTCTCGTGATTTCAAAACCCCTTTCATCTGAGTTTCTTGAGAAATTGACTTTCCCTGAGAAATATCTTTCAACTCCAAATATTTTCAAAGCATACATCAGATTTTCCAACTTGCATTTTACAAAATCTCATAGCACATGCCTGAATTCTTTGTGCATTTAGGATAGAACACAATTTCGATGATTTTACTAAGACAAGCACAATTTTGGTCCTTGGTTCAATTACCCCTGTTAAAGGTGGCAGGAACGGTCGAACCTCGTACCGACAGGTCGAGCCCCATCCCATGGATTTTCCCAAAATTTTCAAAACGGAGGCGAGTATTTCAAAACAATTTCCAAAATCCAGTCAAGTTTGAATCGCGAAAGCATTTTCCTCTCTCTTCCGCAAGAAAGGGAAGAAGAAAAAATTTTGCGACGATAACAATATGGCAAGTGTATGATCACATATTCTACACCGTCGAAAAATGTTGGAGGAAATATCTTCGCTAGCTGACAAAATAGTAGTGACGACAGAATCCTTGAGATTCTTTATCTCAGCTACTACAACTTCCAATGCATACACTATTCTAAAAAATTGACTCAACTCGGATAATACCCCCCATATAGGTTAATTTGTCTAACAACTCATGAAATGCTAGCGAAATCAACCGTTGCATGATAACATGACAATCATGGCTCTTCAACCCATACAATTGGCCCTCATCTATCTTCACAACCTGAGCAATGTTAGAGACGTATCCATCTGAAAATCTCAACTGTCTCAACTACTGACATACCTGCTTTACTTGATCTGATCTAAGTACGTACCTTGCATTTGGTTTCAATAATTTGCCATTGTACTCTTGGAGTTCCAATTCTGGTCGCTTACATATTACTTTTAAATTCATATAGGCCTTCAAATTATCCTTTATTTTTTCTTTAATATTCATTATCATATTAAACATATTATCAAACATATTTTTCTCCACATGCATCACATCCAGATTATGTTGTATCAATAAGGTCGACCAATATGGTAGTTCCTGAAATATAGATTTCTTTGTCCAATTGTGATCCTTCCCAAATCCAAGGAAGGGCCTCGCACTACGGGCATCAGTCAGTCCATATGGAAAGTATCGCAATCGTCTTAAAATCTTTATGCCTGACAACCATGCAGGTGGACCTTCTATTTCAACTATGTCTGCTCGAAACATATTCCTTTGTTATCGAAACACATGATTGCTGGGTAGAATTTGACGATGATAATCAAACCAGCACGACTTTCTTCCAAACGTCAATCTAAAAGAATTTGTATCCTTCATGCAATACAGACATGCCAACCTCCCATGTGTGCTCTAACTAGATAACATACCATATACAAAGAAGTTACTAATTATTCATAGAACAACAACCTTCATATTGAAGTTTTTTTTTCTGTGGCATTGTATGTAAGAATACTGTCATCCCACAGTATTTTCAGTTCATTAATCAATGACCTTAAATATACATCAAGATTTTGGCCCAGAGAAGTCAGATTAGGGATCAATAGAGACAAGAAAAGATTTTGACGCTTTATACACAAGCTTGGAGAAAGGTTGTATGGGGTGATAAATACCGACCAACACGAGTATGGGGTTGATCTACCCCCAAATGAATTAAATCCATCTGTACATAAACCGAGTCTAACATTTCTTACTTTCATTACAAAGTTTTGGTGAGTACGATCAAAGTGTCTCCAAGCTTCCGCGTGAACAGGATATGTGATCTTTTCTTCATCATGTCAAACTTTATTTGCATGCCATATCATTTGTTTAGTTGTCCTCGAAGACATATATAGTCGTTGCAATCTAGGGGTGAGAAAGAAGTAGCGGAGTGACTTGTATGACATTTTTTTTGACCTTATGCTACCATTTATCCTTGTCTTTGTCTTGAACCGAGGATGCCCACATGACGGACATGATCTGTTATTTTTTTGATCTTTGAAATACAACATGCAGTGATTTGGACAAGCATCTATCTTTTGATACCCCATACCTAGAGCGTTGACCATAACCTTCACACAGTAGAGATTTTTTGACAATTTCTCATCTTTGAGCAACATACTTTTCACAATAGAGCATAGACGATCCAAACATGATTGACTCAAATTATACTCTGACTTTAAATTCAGTAGTTAAAGAACTGCAGACAAGATAGTGTGACTCTCGCAACCATTTCATGATGGATCATCAACATCTCTAATTAAGTCATAAAATTTACTAGTTACATCGTTTGCTGCTTCTTCCTCTACCACAATTGGTACATCACTAAGTCCCATAGCAAAATCAATTTCTGGTCTTGCAGTATCAAATATCAAATCCATATATAGATTATCGTGCACCACATCCACCCATGCATTAAAATTATTCCAAAATTCTTCACCATGAAGTGTCCAATTCTGATAACCACTAACAAAACCATTCCTGTATAGGCGATGTCTAAAGCCATGAGGTTCTACAAATCGATTGTTCTTACACATTGTGCAGAGGCATCTGATCCGACTGGTGGGCTTCACTGCAGTGACACTTGCCGTTGCGAATTCAATAAAACTGTCAACACCATCCATATATTCATGCGACACCACATTATCAACTATCCTACGGTACATCTATTCACAATTTGCACTCATTTTGTCCGATAATGTTGTAAACACCCCAAATTTTCACTCATCTTCTTGACATCGCCCTCAATTGGCACATTTCAGTTCTCCGGAAGCAATGAAGGGCAAAATGGTCATTTTCTGAGATTAAACCTTGCAGAAAGTCCAAAATTTCATTCTTGAGCCTCAAAATTTCCATATTTAGGTTCGGAGACATCTTCAAATTGCAAATCTTCAAAATCCTTTTCTGGACAAAAAGCTAGAATTTTCAAGTCCGAGCTCAGAGTGATATTTCATAGAACATGTTTTTGCATAGCATTGCGTCATTTTACTGCACAGCATGTCATTTTGAGATCTAGAACTCCTGATTTTCAAAATTGTCCATCCATATTTGATTTTCAAACTTTTTCAAATTGATTTTTAAAACCCTGGGTATTCAAAATTACCATATTTTCCCATTTTACCCCAGGACTTTGAATTACAAAAA
This sequence comes from Nuphar pumila, assembly GCF_984573655.1. Lineage (NCBI taxonomy): Eukaryota > Viridiplantae > Streptophyta > Magnoliopsida > Nymphaeales > Nymphaeaceae > Nuphar > Nuphar pumila. Next base: position 91,337,297 of record NC_143260.1, read on the forward strand.
TTTTCTCAAGAAAAACAATCTGGATATTTAGATATTGATTTTAAAGTTTTTATCTCAAAACTTTTTGCAAAAAGGATTTTAAATCTCTTTACAAATTTTGGTTTTACATTTATCCATATTTTTGCCCTGAAAAACCAATTTTCCAAATTCTTGAAAAACAAATAATATTTTATCTCGTATTTTCAAATAAATGGAGCGGGACCCGCCTTTGAACTAGCATCATACTCAGACTCCCAGGTAAGTTGTTTATTCTCAAGCGGGACCCACCCGGAGATGGCACCAATTTTGTAAATTCCTCTTCTTTTTATTTTCTTATTTTTATTTTATTTTTTTTATGTTATGTCCTAAAATAGTGGGCCCACACACATGTGGCACCCCAATTGAAGATTTGCAAAAACAAAATAAAGCTTTATTTTCAAAAGGATTTTAAAAGTGGATTGAGGTGGCATTTCCATAAAAGCCTCAAATTTATTTCCTTTTTATTTATTTGTTTTAATAAAAAAAAATTCTTTTTTAGAAGGAGGCAGCCTTAAATGGCACAGCCGAACTTCCAAAAAAAATAAAAAAATAATTAAATTTTATTTTACCAAAAACTTAGGTAAATGAAATGAAAAATTTGAAAAAATCACAAGATGCGCCCTTTTGAAAACGGTAGCATTAAGTTTCAATTTGAAAAAAAATTTCAAAAAATTTTTAACGGAACCTCATAAATGAAAGGGCTGCATTTTTTTTTCAGGGGCTGAAAGTTTTAAAGAGTAGCCATTAGCCGATTGAAGGAAAAGGGGGGAAGAGGCCAATTGAGTTGGAGATTTTGGGTTTTGCAGAGGATTCCATTACCAGCACCACCTTCCTTCCCCACTAGGAGAAGATCAAGCCAGTCGCAGCCTATTTCAGCCAAACCACCAACAGGAGAACGGTTGCTGCCTCTTTCTTTCAACCCACCAGCAGTAAGAGACCCAGCCGACGATTCCTACATCCAGCGTGAACTCCATCAGTTGCTTTCCACTTTTATTCAGCCACAGCCCAACGGTTGCTGCCCCTTTCTTTCAACCCACCAGCAGTAAGAGACCCAGCCGGCTATTCCTACATCCAGCGTGAACTCCATCAGTTGCTTTACACTTTCATTCAGCCACAGCTCAACGGTTGCTGCCCCTTTTGCCTTCAGCCCAGCAGCATTTTACCCATTTTTTTTAACCCAATAAAAGGGGATCGATCTCTTTGTCATTGGCTACAGCCCTGGCCAAAGGAGTAGTTTGTAACATGTTGGGGTTTCCAGCTACCTGATCTGAGGATGGAATGGAGGTTTCTTTCCAGCAGCAAAGGAAGCAGCAGGTTTTGGTGGTCTTTCCTTCAGCCCATCTTCCACCACTAGTGCCATCCTTCATCCATTTCAGCCCAGTTGTAAGAGAGTCACCACCAGCGCCATTCTCCATTGAACGTGAAGGAGTTTTGTATCCTTCTTCAGCCCCAGCAGCTACAGATCTGCAGCCTACCAGTCGGAACCACTCCTCTCTTCCACCTCTAACGGCGGTTTCTCATCCATCTTCAGCCCAACTTCTGCAGAGGTCCAGAAGGCACTGCCGTCCTTTCTTCTTCAGCCCCCAGCAAAAGACATCCAGCAGAAGAAGAGGCCTGGCTGATCGGTCTCTTCCTTTTGAGTGTTGCAGATTTCAAGCAACTCTGTAAGGACAGGATTCGGTATTGATTTCCTAATTTTTTGTTTTGCATCTCTGTGAGTTGGATTCTGTGTTATACACCAGGTGATTCTTCCCTTTTCCTTTTGCTGCAAATGTGCAAAGTCTTAAATCTGCATATCATGAGATAAAGTGATGGCTGGCAGGCTCATCATACAACACATGGTGATCTTAAACAGAGCACCACATTTAAATCCAACGTTTTGCTCTTTACCAGACTCCATTGAGTCAATAATGCTCATACCTCTAAGATGAATCTGTCATGGCTGCTTAACAGTGTAAATAGACATGTATCCATGTATATTAAAATCTTCAATCTGCTGAAATTCCCTTTGTGATTGACTACTGAAATCAGTTGCAGGAATTAACTGGTAGCCAATACCTCATTCGAGCCATATCCCATCAATTACCCAGATGATTGCATTATGGTTCATTTAGCTGAATTTTATGATCATTCTCTTTTAGAAAATAAGATTGGCTGGAACTTTATCATTTGATTTATGAGCTTGATGTTCAAAATTCTTGTTTTATGAAGATATGTTGGAATTTCATCATTTGATGCTACAATTTCTTGTTTTATGAAGCTATGGGCTGGAATATCATCATGTGATTTATGAGCTTGATGTTCAAATTCTTGCTTTATGAAGATATGTTGGAACATCATCATTTGATTTATGAAATTTTGTTTAGCTTGATGGTAAAATTCTTGTTTTATGAAGTTATGGCTGGAACTTCATCATTTGATGCTACAAGTTCTGTTTTATGAAGCTATGTTGGAATATCATCATTTGATTTATGAGCTTGATGTTCAAAATTCCTGTTTTATGAAGTTATGGCTGAAACTTCATCATTTGATTTATGAAATTTTGCTTAGCTTGAGGGTAAATCCCTGTTTTATGAAGTTATGGCTGAAACTTCATCATTTGATTTATGAAATTTTGCTTAGCTTGATGGTAAATTTTTGTTTTATGAAGTTAGGGCTGGAACTTCATCATATGATTTATGAAATTTTGCTTAGCTTGATGTTCAAATTTCTGTTTTATGAAGATATGCTGGAATATCATCATGTGATTTATGAGCTTGATATTCAAATTCCTGTTTTATGAAGTTATGTTGGAACACCATCATTTGATTTATGAGATTTTGTCTAGCTTGCTGTTAAAATCCCTGTTTTATGAAGCTATGGCTGGAACATCACCCTTGGTTTTATGAAATTTTGCTTAGCTTAGTGCTAAATTCTTGTTTGCTATATCACCCCATTTGCAGCACCAATTATACATATTATTTCATCATTTTGGCTTAATCCACATTTTTCCAATAAAATTTTCAGAAATCTTTTCAAAAGTGCATTCATTCATTAAAATCATCGGCATCATTCGTTTTTCTCATGATTTTCTCAAAAGATTTTCACTTCATGGAATCAATTTTCTCAAGAAACTATGATGATATTCAGAGTTGGATTTCCCAAAACAAATGTTTTCCTGTGATTTTCCTTAAAAAGTTATTTCCTTAAGATTCTTTTCAAAGGAATTTCTCATTTTTTCAAAAATCCAAATTGATTTTCAGATATTTCAAAAAACCAGATTCTCAGGATTTCAATTTCCCAAGTTCTAAATTTCCATCTCCAATGAATCTTTCCTATAAATTTTCTATCCTTTTCTTAAGAAAATTCTCAAAGTCCGAGTTTTCCTGAGAAGTGTTCCTCTTTTCAAATGTACATCTTTTCTCAAGAATTCTTTCCATTTTCCTGAGATTCTCATTTCTTCATAGTTTTCCAAGTCTTTATAACTTTTTCAAACTTTTCCTGAGATTCTCATTTCTTCATAGTTTTCCAAGTCTTTCCTGAGATTCTCATTTCTTCTTATTTTTCTAAGTCTTTATAAACTTTCTCAAACTTTTCCCGAGATTCTCATTTCTTCATAGTTTTCTAAGTTTTTATAAACTTTCTTAAGCTTTTTCTCGAGATTCTCATATGAACTTTCTCAAGATTTTCTCAAGACTCTCACTTCTTCAAGATTTTCCAACTCTTTATAAACTTTCTCGAGATTCTCTCTTCTTCAAGATTTTCCAACTCTTTATAAACTTTCCAGAGATTTCAAACCTTCTTCGCCTGAGTTTCCTGAGAGATTGATTTTCATCTTTTTCCTGAGAAATACTTTTCAACTTCAAATATTTTCTAAGCATACATCATATTTTCCAATTTACATCTTCCAAAATTCTCATAGCACATGCCTGAATTCTCTGTGCATTTAGGATAGAACACGATTTTGGTAATTTCACTAAGTCAAGCACAATTTTGGTCCTTGGTTCGATTACCCCTGTTAATGGCGGCAGGAACGGTCGAACTTCGTACCGACAGGTCGAGCCCCATCCCATGGATTTTCCCGCAATTTTCAAAACGGAGGCGAGTATTTTCAAAACAATTTTCAAAATCCGGTCAAGTTTGACTCGCGAAAGCATTTCCCTCTCTCTCTCGCAAGGAAGGGAAGACGGGAAAAATTTTGCGACGATAACAACACCATCGCTAATTAGCGACAGAATTACATCCATCGTAAACTATGTCGCAACTTAGCAACGGATTAGCGATGACTTTTTCCCATCGCTACTCTTTTGCTAATTAGCGACTGTGTTTGTGACATAATATTTTCGTCATGAATCTGTCACTAAGTAGCGTTGGTGTTGGAGAAAAAAATGTTTCATCGCAAATCTGTCGCTAATTTTAATGTAAAACACCCATCTAGGGCACAGAATTAACTCTGCTTTCTCTCTCTCTCTCTCTCTCTCTCTCTCTCTCTCTCTCTCTCTCTCTCTCTCTCTTCCGCGCTACTCGCCCTGGCCACCTACTGCTCTCCAGCGACCGCCCCGGCCACCTATCGCTCTCCGACGATCGCCCCGACCACCTCCTCCTCCCTGTGTCTGGCAGACACCCCGACGACCCCGAGACCCCCCCCCCTCCATGTCTCCTCTTGTTTCCCCAACGGCCATCGGCGACTGCACCGACGATCTCCTTGTCGACGTCCCTCTCTGACCTCGATCTCCAGGAGCCTCCCTCGACCGACGACCTCTTTTCCCTAGTGACACCTCCCTCAAACCCTCCTAGTTACCGTCGACATAACCTCGAGCCCCATCCGACTATCAACCATCACGGTCGTTGCTTCAGCGAGCATCACCACGTCTCTTATTCCATTCCTCTCCTCATGTAACCCCTTCCCCCTTTTTTCTTCGGCCTTCTTCTCCTTCATCTTCTTTGACCTTCTTCCTCTGGCAGGCGGCAGGGTTGTCGCCTGCATTGGGTGAAATGGTCGACAGAGGCCAAGCCTCTGCTGCCCCCTCTCTTTTCTGTTGGTAGGGGCCTCGACCCCTGCCTCCATTTTCTTCGTCCGACTTGGGGAAGGGCTCCTGAGGGGCCCATGTGTTTTGGTTGGTAGAGTGGCAGGCCGGTGGGGGCAAAGCCCTTGCCGCCTCCCCTTCTTTATTTCGGCATGTGGGCAGTGGTCGAGCCATGTCGCCCCCTGTCTCCTTTTGTTTTTCCAGGCAGGGAGCGAGCCCCCTACCTTTGGTTTTGTCTTTCAGCAAGGAGCTTTGCCCCATGCCTTCGTGTGTCTTTCGGTAGGGGGCGGAGCTCCCCCTGCTCCTTTTGTTTTTCCCGCCAGGCGGGCAAAGCCGCTGCCTCCTTTGGTTTCCCAGTAGGGGGCGAAGCCCCCTTGCCTTTCTGTTTCTGTTCATAATTTTGCCTTAAAGACTTGAAGTCTACTTCAATGTGGGTGCAATTATTTTTATATTACTTTGAGTTATTTTATATTACCTGCTTGGAAACTGAAATATGACATTGCTACTTTGATGCATGACTTTGTTTTCATGTACAAATCCACATTTAAATACATGTCTGGTTCTCTGGTTTCATTTCATGTTATTTAATTTCTTGAATGCAACACTTCTATTCACACACACTTAGTTGCGGATATTTAGGACTGCTTTGATGGAGTTAATTTAGAGATCATGCTGAGCATGATTTTAATGTATGAAAATAGAAGTGTTCTTATTTTTGAAGTTTGGATTTCATACTAGGCATGGTAGTAGTTAGTAGGATATTGGAGTGTGTTTGCTGCAGATACATATTTGACATTGTTTTGATATAAATGATTTGAATGTAATGTAATGTTTGATCTGTCTGTATTCATACTTGCATGAAGTTCTTTTTCATTTGATTATGTCTTCCATGTGAAATTGTATCATGAAAACATGCTTAAAATGAATGTATCGTTTTATGGAATATAACTTCATATTTCTAAATATCCTCGTGATGTGTATAAATATGATTTGATGGTGTTATACACGAAAATATTGAATTATCAATCCATTCATAATAGTTCATGAAATTGCATTTTATGTTAAGCATGTTTGTGGTATAGAGGGGAAGAAAATTTATGCATTAACTAAAACAAAAAAATTGCTCACAAACAATCACCAAACAAGAATTCATAGATTAATTAGATATTTTTTTCATCATAGCAATATTATGATTCTCTTTTAACTGATGATGATAATGTTCCGATAATGTTGTAAACACCCCAAATTTTCACTCATCTTCTTGACATCGCCCTCAATTGGCACATTTCAGTTCTCCGGAAGCAATGAAGGGCAAAATGGTCATTTTCTGAGATTAAACCTTGCAGAAAGTCCAAAATTTCATTCTTGAGCCTCAAAATTTCCATATTTAGGTTCGGAGACATCTTCAAATTGCAAATCTTCAAAATCCTTTTCTGGACAAAAAGCTAGAATCTTCAAGTCCGAGCTCAGAGTGATATTTCATAGAACATGTTTTTGCATAGCATTGCATCATTTTACTGCACAGCATGTCATTTTGAGATCTAAAACTCCTGATTTTCAAAATTGTCCATCCATATTTGATTTTCAAACTTTTTCAAATTGATTTTTAAAACCCTGGGTATTCAAAATTACCATATTTTCCCATTTTACCCCAGGACTTTGAATTACAAAAATTTTCTCAAGAAAAACAATCTGGATATTTAGATATTGATTTTAAAGTTTTTATCTCAAAACTTTTTGCAAAAAGGATTTTAAATCTCTTTACAAATTTTGGTTTTACATTTATCCATATTTTTGCCCTGAAAAACCAATTTTCCAAATTCTTGAAAAACAAATAATATTTTATCTCGTATTTTCAAATAAATGGAGCGGGACCCGCCTTTGAACTAGCATCATACTCAGACTCCCAGGTAAGTTGTTTATTCTCAAGCGGGACCCACCCGGAGATGGCACCAATTTTGTAAATTCCTCTTCTTTTTATTTTCTTATTTTTATTTTATTTTTTTTTATGTTATGTCCTAAAATAGTGGGCCCACACACATGTGGCACCCCAATTGAAGATTTGCAAAAACAAAATAAAGCTTTATTTTCAAAAGGATTTTAAAAGTGGATTGAGGTGGCATTTCCATAAAAGCCTCAAAGTTATTTCCTTTTTATTTATTTGTTTTAATAAAAAAAAATTCTTTTTTAGAAGGAGGCAGCCTTAAATGGCACAGCCGAACTTCCAAAAAAAATAAAAAAATAATTAAATTTTATTTTACCAAAAACTTAGGTAAATGAAATGAAAAATTTGAAAAAATCACAAGATGCGCCCTTTTGAAAACGGTAGCATTAAGTTTCAATTTGAAAAAAAATTTCAAAAAATTTTTAACGGAACCTCATAAATGAAAGGGCTGCATTTTTTTTTCAGGGGCTGAAAGTTTTAAAGAGTAGCCATTTGCCGATTGAAGGAAAAGGGGGGAAGAGGCCAATTGAGTTGGAGATTTTGGGTTTTGCAGAGGATTCCATTACCAGCACCACCTTCCTTCCCCACTAGGAGAAGATCAAGCCAGCCGCAGCCTATTTCAGCCAAACCACCAACGGGAGAACGGTTGCTGCCTCTTTCTTTCAACCCACCAGCAGTAAGAGACCCAGCCGACGATTCCTACATCCAGCGTGAACTCCATCAGTTGCTTTCCACTTTCATTCAGCCACAGCCCAACGGTTGCTGCCCCTTTCTTTCAACCCACCAGCAGTAAGAGACCCAGCCGGCTATTCCTACATCCAGCGTGAACTCCATCAGTTGCTTTACACTTTCATTCAGCCACAGCTCAACGGTTGCTGCCCCTTTTGCCTTCAGCCCAGCAGCATTTTACCCATTTTTTTTAACCCAATAAAAGGGGATCGATCTCTTTGTCATTGGCTACAGCTCTGGCCAAAGGAGTAGTTTGTAACATGTTGGGGTTTCCAGCTACCTGATCTGAGGATGGAATGGAGGTTTCTTTCCAGCAGCAAAAGAAGCAGCAGGTTTTGGTGGTCTTTCCTTCAGCCCATCTTCCACCACTAGTGCCATCCTTCATCCATTTCAGCCCAGTTGCAAGAGAGTCACCACCAGCGCCATTTTCCATTGAACGTGAAGGAGTTTTGTATCCTTCTTCAGCCCCAGCAGCTACAGATCTGCAGCCTACCAGTCGGAAGCACTCCTCTCTTCCACCTCTAACGGCGGTTTCTCATCCATCTTCAGCCCAGCTTCTGCAGAGGTCCAAAAGGCACTGCCGTCCTTTCTTCTTCAGCCCCCAGCAAAAGACATCCAGCAGAAGAAGAGGCCTTGCTGATCGCTCTCTTCCTTTTGAGTGTTGCAGATTTCAAGCAACTCTGTAAGGACAGGATTCGGTATTGATTTCCTAATTTTTTGTTTTGCATCTCTGTGAGTTGGATTCTGTGTTATACACCAGGTGATTCTTCCCTTTTCCTTTTGCTGCAAATGTGCAAAGTCTTAAATCTGCATATCATGAGATAAAGTGATGGCTGGCAGGCTCATCATACAACACATGGTGATCTTAAACAGAGCACCACATTTAAATCCAACGTTTTGCTCTTTACCAGACTCCATTGAGTCAATAATGCTCATACCTCTAAGATGAATCTGTCATGGCTGCTTAACAGTGTAAATAGACATGTATCCATGTATATTAAAATCTTCAATCTGCTGAAATTCCCTTTGTGATTGACTACTGAAATCAGTTGCAGGAATTAACTGGTAGCCAATACTTCATTCGAGCCATATCCCATCAATTACCCAGATGATTGCATTATGGTTCATTTAGCTGAATTTTATGATCATTCTCTTTTAGAAAATAAGATTGGCTGGAACTTCATCATTTGATTTATGAGCTTGATGTTCAAAATTCTTGTTTTATGAAGAGATGTTGGAATTTCATCATTTGATGCTACAATTTCTTGTTTTATGAAGCTATGGGCTGGAATATCATCATGTGATTTATGAGCTTGATGTTCAAATTCTTGTTTTATGAAGATATGTTGGAACATCATCATTTGATTTATGAAATTTTTGTTTAGCTTGATGGTAAAATTCTTGTTTTATGAAGTTATGGCTGGAACTTCATCATTTGATGCTACAAGTTCTGTTTTATGAAGCTATGTTGGAATATCATCATTTGATTTATGAGCTTGATGTTCAAAATTCCTGTTTTATGAAGTTATGGCTGAAACTTCATCATTTGATTTATGAAATTTTGCTTAGCTTGAGGGTAAATCCCTATTTTATGAAGTTATGGCTGAAACTTCATCATTTGATTTATGAAATTTTGCTTAGCTTGATGGTAAATTTCTGTTTTATGAAGTTAGGGCTGGAACTTCATCATATGATTTATGAAATTTTGCTTAGCTTGATGTTCAAATTTCTGTTTTATGAAGTTATGTTGGAACACCATCATTTGATTTATGAGATTTTGTCTAGCTTGCTGTTAAAATCCATGTTTTATGAAGCTATGGCTGGAACATCACCCTTGGTTTTATGAAATTTTGCTTAGCTTAGTGCTAAATTCTTGTTTGCTATATCACCCCACTTGCAGCACCAATTATACATATTATTTCATCATTTTCCACGACATTTTCACCTATTCACCAAGCTTTTCATATCCTTTTCATGATATCCTTGAAATAGCCCATGATGCTTCCACAACCCATTTCCTGCACATATTCATTTTCTGCTGCAAGTGTGCAGTCTTGATATTTGGCCATATTCATGAACGGATATCTCTATATCCAATCGTGATCTCCCAACCATCTTTGGCGTGCTTCATTATGGATATATAGGGAAGCTCCATACCCATTTTTACTGGAAATTGAATTATAATTTGAGAAGTATGGTTGTGTGAAATCACCTACAGAAACTGTATATACCTGTAATTTCTGGTTTTACCTATTATATGTAATTTCCATTAGTATGTACATATTTTCTCATTATATGTATATATATATCTATATATATGTATATATATATCTATATATATGTATATATATATCTATATATATGTATATCTATATATATTTACCTATATGTATACGTATATATGTATATATATATGTATATATATATATACATAGATATATACTTATATATATATATATCTTCATGTGCTCTTATTTCCATGTATGAACATCCATATATTTCCTCATATAGTTATACCTCCATTGTTACATGACATTTAGCACCTATTTTAGCATTTTGATATCTGTATATGTCTCTTCGTTGTATATATTATATATATATGACCATTTCCTTGGTTATTTTGTACTAACTCTCATTTTGCAGGAAAATCTAGAAGATGCAGATTCCTTGGCTCCATTTCAATTTTCTTTTACTTTATGTTATGCAATGTAACAATCCGATGTAAACCTTGGAATAAGATTTACTTTTACTGCTTAGATTAGGTTGCATCTCATATAGTTTGATTTCAGCAATATCCTGATTATATGATTCATATATCTCAATTTTTTAAATTTCACCGTGGATGAACACGAATGGCACGTGCACTAACTCTTAGAGAGTTGATGAACTCGGTGGAGTCCATATTTACGGACCTAGTCGGAATATGGACGAGACCCAGATCCATCATCTCTCTACCAGTCACATTGAGCCTACACTCTTAGGCTATCTTGAAAATGCACCTCATATTTCCAATGTTTTCAAAATATTGTGAATTAACTCAAATAAACCCTGAATATATTCATAGCCACAGTCAGAATATATGAAGGATTTACTTTGGCTTAATCCACATTTTTCCAATAAAATTTTCAGAAATCTTTTCAAAAGTGCATTCATTCATTCAAATCATGAGCATCATTCGTTTTTCTCATGATTTTCTCAAAAGATTTTCACTTCATGGAATCGATTTTCTCAAGTAACTATGATGATATTCGGAGTTGGATTTCCCAAATCAAATGTTTTCCTGTGATTTTCCTTAAAAAGTTATTTCCTTAAGATTCTTTTCGAAGAAATTTCTCATTTTCTCAAAAATCCAAATTGATTTTCAGATATTTCAAAAAACCAGATTCTCAGGATTTCAATTTCCCAAGTTCTAAATTTCCTTCTCCAATGAATCTTTCCTATAAATTTTCTATCCTTTTCTTAAGAAAATTCTCAAAGTCCGAGTTTTCCTGAGAAGTGTTCCGCTTTTCAAATGTTCATCTTTTCTCAAGAATTCTTTTCATTTTCCTGAGATTCTCATTTCTTCATAGTTTTCCAAGTCTTTATAACTTTTTCAAACTTTTCCTGAGATTCTCATTTCTTCATAGTTTTCCAAGTCTTTCCTGAGATTCTCATTTCTTCTTATTTTTCTAAGTCTTTATAAACTTTCTCAAACTTTTCCTGAGATTCTCATTTCTTCATAGTTTTCTAAGTCTTTATAAACTTTCTCAAGCTTTTTCCCGAGATTCTCATATAAACTTTCTCAAGATTTTCTCAAGACTCTCACTTCTTCAAGATTTTCCAACTCTTTATAAACTTTCTCGAGATTCTCTCTTCTTCAAGATTTTCCAACTCTTTATAAACTTTCTCGAGATTTCAAACCTTCTTCGCCTGAGTTTCCTGAGAGATAGATTTCCATCTTTTTCCTGAGAAATACTTTTCAACTTCAAATATTTTCTAAGCATACATCATATTTTCCAATTTACATCTTCCAAAATTCTCATAGCACATGCCTGAATTCTCTGTGCATTTAGGATAGAACACGATTTTGGTAATTTCACTAAGTCAAGCACAATTTTGGTCCTTGGTTCGATTACCCCTGTTAAAGGCGGCAGGAACGGTCGAACCTCGTACCGACAGGTCGAGCCCCATCCCATGGATTTTCCCGCAATTTTCAAAATGGAGGCGAGTATTTTCAAAACAATTTCCAAAATCCGGTAAAGTTTGACTCGCGATAGCATTTCCCACTCTCTCCCGCAAGGAAGGGAAGACGGGAAAAATTTTGCGACGATAACAACACCATCGCTAATTAGCGACAGAATTACATCCATCGTAAACTATGTCGCAACTTAGCAACGGATTAGCGATGACTTTTTCCCATCGCTACTCTTTTGCTAATTAGCGACTGTGTTTGTGACATAATATTTTCGTCATGAATCTGTCACTAAGTAGCGTTGGTGTTGGAGAAAAAATTGTTTCATCGCGAATCTGTCGCTAATTTTAATGTAAAACACCCATCTAGGGCACAAAATTAACTCTGCTTTCTCTCTCTCTCTCTCTCTCTCTCTCTCTCTCTCTCTCTCTCTTCCGCGCTACTCGCCCTGGCCACCTACTGCTCTCCAGCGACCGCCCCGGCCACCTATCGCTCTCCGACGATCGCCCTGACCACCTCCTCCTCCCTGTGTCTGGCAGACACCCCGACGACCCCGAGACCCCCCCCCCCCCCTCCATGTCTCCTCTTGTTTCCCCAACGGCCATCGGCGACTGCACCGACGATCTCCTTGTCGTCGTCCCTCTCTGACCTCGATCTCCAGGAGTCTCCCTCGGCCGACGACCTCTTTTCCCTAGTGACACCTCCCTCAAACCCTCCTGGTTACCGTCGACATAACCTCGAGCCCCATCCGACTATCAACCATCACGGTCTTTGCTTCAGCGAGCATCACCACGTCTCTTATTCCATTCCTCTCCTCATGTAACCCCTTCCCCCTTTTTTCTTCGGCCTTCTTCTCCTTCATCTCCTTTGACCTTCTTCCTCTGGCAGGCGGCAGGGTTGTCGCCTGCATTGGGTGGAATGGCCGACAGAGGCCAAGCCTCTGCTGCCCCCTCTCTTTTCTGTTGGTAGGGGCCTCGACCCCTGCCTCCATTTTCTTCGTCCGACTTGTGGAAGGGCTCCTGAGGGGCCCTTGTGTTTTGGTTGGCAGAGTGGCAGGCCGGTGGGGGCAAAGCCCTTGCCGCCTCCCCTTCTTTATTTCGGCATGTGGGCAGGGGTCGAGCCATGTCGCCCCCTGTCTCCTTTTTTTTTTCCAGGCAGGGAGCGAGCCCCCTACCTTCGGTTTTGTCTTTCAGCAAGGAGCTTTGCCCCATGCCTTCGTGTGTCTTTCGGCAGGGGGCGGAGCTCCCCCTGTTCCTTTTGTTTTTCCCACCAGGCGGGCAAAGCCCCTGCCTCCTTTGGTTTCCCAGTAGGGGGCGAAGCCCCCCTGCCTTTCTGTTTCTGTTCATAATTTTGCCTTGAAGACTTGAAGTCTACTTCAATGTGGGTGCAATTATTTTTATATTACTTTGAGTTATTTTATATTACCTGCTTGGAAACTGAAATATGACATTGCTACTTTGATGCATGACTTTGTTTTCATGTACAAATCCACATTTAAATACATGTCTGGTTCTCTGGTTTCATTTCATGTTATTTAATTTCTTGAATGCAACACTTCTATTCACACACACTTAGTTGCGGATATTTAGGACTGCTTTGATGGAGTTAATTTAGAGATCATGCTGAGCATGATTTTAATGTATGAAAATAGAAGTGTTCTTATTTTTGAAGTTTGGATTTCATACTAGGCATGGTAGTAGTTAGTAGGATATTGGAGTGTGTTTGCTGCAGATACATATTTGACATTGTTTTGATATAAATGATTTGAATGTAATGTAATGTTTGATCTGTCTGTATTCATACTTGCATGAAGTTCTTTTTCATTTGATTATGTCTTCCATGTGAAATTGTATCATGAAAACATGCTTAAAATGAATGTATCGTTTTATGGAATATAACTTCATATTTCTAAATATCCTCGTGATGTGTATAAATATGATTTGATGGTGTTATACACGAAAATATTGAATTATCAATCCATTCATAATAGTTCATGAAATTGCATTTTATGTTAAGCATGTTTGTGGTATAGAGGGGAAGAAAATTTATGCATTAACTAAAACAAAAAAATTGCTCACAAACAATCACCAAACAAGAATTCATAGATTAATTAGATATTTTTTTCATCATAGCAATATTATGATTCTCTTTTAACTGATGATGATAATGTTCCGATAATGTTGTAAACACCCCAAATTTTCACTCATCTTCTTGACATCGCCCTCAATTGGCACATTTCAGTTCTCCGGAAGCAATGAAGGGCAAAATGGTCATTTTCTGAGATTAAACCTTGCAGAAAGTCCAAAATTTCATTCTTGAGCCTCAAAATTTCCATATTTAGGTTCGGAGACATCTTCAAATTGCAAATCTTCAAAATCCTTTTCTGGACAAAAAGCTAGAATCTTCAAGTCCGAGCTCAGAGTGATATTTCATAGAACATGTTTTTGCATAGCATTGCGTCATTTCACTGCACAGCATGTCATTTTGAGATCCAGAACTCCTGATTTTCAAAATTGTCCATCCAGATTTGATTTTCAAACCTTTTCAAATTGATTTTTAAAACCCTGGGTATTCAAAATTACCATATTTTCCCATTTTACCCCAGGACTTTGAATTACAAAAATTTTCTCAAGAAAAACAATCTGGATATTTAGATATTGATTTTAAAGATTTTATCTCAAAACTTTTTGCAAAAAGGATTTTAAATCTCTTTACAAATTTTGTTTTTACATTTATCCATATTTTTGCCCAGAAAAACCAATTTTCCAAATTCTTGAAAAACAAATAATATTTTATCTCGTATTTTCAAATAAATGGAGCGGGACCCGCCTTTGAACTAGCATCATACTCAGACTCCCAGGTAAGTTGTTTATTCTCAAGCGGGACCCACCCGGAGATGGCACCAATTTTGTAAATTCTTCTTCTTTTTATTTTCTTATTTTTATTTTATTTTTTTTTATGTTATGTCCTAAAATAGTGGGCCCACACACATGTGGCACCCCAATTGAAAATAAAATATTTGCAAAAACAAAATAAAGCTTTATTTTCAAAAGGATTTTAAAAGTGGATTGAGGTGGCATTTCCATAAAAGCCTCTCATTTATTTCCTTTTTATTTATTTGTTTTAATAAAAAAAAAATCTTTTTTAGAAGGAGGCAGCCTTAAATGGCAGAGCCGAACTTCCAAAAAAAATAAAAAAATAATTAAATTTCATTTTACCTAAAACTTAGGTAAATGAAATGAAAAATTTGAAAAAATCACAAGATGCGCCCTTTTGAAAACGGTAGCATTAAGTTTCAATTTGAAAAAAAAATTCAAAAAAATTTTAACGGAACCTCATAAATGAAAGGGCTGCATTTTTTTTTTCAAGGGCTGAAAGTTTTAAAGAGTAGCCATTAGCCGATTGAAGGAAGAGGGGGGAAGAGGCCAATTGAGTTGGAGATTTGGGGTTTTGCAGAGGATTCCATTACCAGCACCACCTTCCTTCCCCACTAGGAGAAGATCAAGCCAGCCGCAGCCTATTTCAGCCAAACCACCAACGGGAGAACGGTTGCTGCCTCTTTCTTTCAACCCACCAGCAGTAAGAGACCCAGCCGACGATTCCTACATCCAGCGTGAACTCCATCAGTTGCTTTCCACTTTCATTCAGCCACAGCCCAACGGTTGCTGCCCCTTTCTTTCAACCCACCAGTAGTAAGAGACCCAGCCGGCTATTCCTACATCCAGCGTGAACTCCATCAGTTGCTTTACACTTTCATTCAGCCACAACTCAACGGTTGCTGCCCCTTTTGCCTTCAGCCCAGCAGCATTTTACCCATTTTTTTTAACCCAATAAAAGGGGATCGATCTCTTTGTCATTGGCTACAGCCCTGGCCAAAGGAGTAGTTTGTAACATGTTGGGGTTTCCAGCTATCTGATCTAAGGATGGAATGGAGGTTTCTTTCCAGCAGCAAAGGAAGCAGCAGGTTTTGGTGGTCTTTCCTTCAGCCCATCTTCCACCACTAGTGCCATCCTTCATCCATTTCAGCCCAATTGCAAGAGAGTCACCACCAGCGCCATTCTCCATTGAACGTGAAGGAGTTTTGTATCCTTCTTCAGCCCCAGCAGCTACAGATCTGCAGCCTACCAGTCGGAAGCACTCCTCTCTTCCACCTCTAACGGCGGTTTCTCATCCATCTTCAGCCCAGCTTCTGCAGAGGTCCAGAAGGCACTGCCGTCCTTTCTTCTTCAGCCCCCAGCAAAAGACATCCAGTAGCAGAAGAGGCCTGGCTGATCGGTCTCTTCCTTTTGAGTGTTGCAGATTTCAAGCAACTCTGTAAGGACAGGATTCGGTATTGATTTCCTAATTTTTTGTTTTGAATCTCTGTGAGTTGGATTCTGTGTTATACACCAGGTGATTCTTCCCTTTTCCTTTTGCTGCAAATATGCAAAGTCTTAAATCTGCATATCATGAGATAAAGTGATGGCTGGCAGGCTCATCATACAACACATGGTGCTCTTAAACAGAGCACCACATTTAAATCCAACGTTTTGCTCTTTACCAGACTCCATTGAGTCAATAATGCTCATACCTCTAAGATGAATCTGTCATGGCTGCTTAACAGTGTAAATAGACATGTATCCATGTATATTAAAATCTTCAATCTGCTGAAATGCCCTTTGTGATTGACTACTGAAATCAGTTGCAGGAATTAACTGGTAGCCAATACTTCATTTGAGCCATATCCCATCAATTACCCAGATGATTGCATTATGGTTCATTTAGCTGAATTTTATGATCATTCTCTTTTAGAAAATAAGATTGGCTGGAACTTCATCATTTGATTTATGAGCTTGATGTTCAAAATTCTTTTTTTATGAAGATATGTTGGAATTTCATCATTTGATGCTACAATTTCTTGTTTTATGAAGCTATGGGCTGGAATATCATCATGTGATTTATGAGCTTGATGTTCAAATTCTTGTTTTATGAAGATATGTTGGAACATCATCATTTGATTTATGAAATTTTGTTTAGCTTGATGGTAAAATTCTTGTTTTATGAAGTTATGGCTGGAACTTCATCATTTGATGCTACAAGTTCTGTTTTATGAAGCTATGTTGGAATATCATCATTTGATTTATGAGCTTGATGTTCAAAATTCCTGTTTTATGAAGTTATGGCTGAAACTTCATCATTTGATTTATGAAATTTTGCTTAGCTTGAGGGTAAATCCCTGTTTTATGAAGTTATGGCTGAAACTTCATCATTTGATTTATGAAATTTTGCTTAGCTTGATGGTAAATTTCTGTTTTATGAAGTTAGGGCTGGAACTTCATCATATGATTTATGAAATTTTGCTTAGCTTGATGTTCAAATTTCTGTTTTTTGAAGATATGCTGGAATATCATCATGTGATTTATGAGCTTGATATTCAAATTCCTGTTTTATGAAGTTATGTTGGAACACCATCATTTGATTTATGAGATTTTGTCTTGCTTGCTGTTAAAATCCATGTTTTATGAAGCTATGGCTGGAACATCACCCTTGGTTTTATGAAATTTTGCTTAGCTTAGTGCTAAATTCTTGTTTGCTATATCACCCCACTTGCAGCACCAATTATACATATTATTTCATCATTCTCCACGACATTTTCACCTATTCACCAAGCTTTTCATATCCTTTTCATGATATCCTTGAAATAGCCCATGATGCTTCAACAACCCATTTCCTGCACATATTCATTTTCTGCTGCAAGTGTGCAGTCTTGATATTTGGCCATATTCATGAACGGATATCTCTATATCCAATCGTGATCTCCCAACCATCTTTGGCGTGCTTCATTATGGATAAATAGGGAAGCTCCATACCCATTTTTACTGGAAATTGCATTATAATTTGAGAAGTATGGTTGTGTGAAATCACCTACAGAAATTGTATATACCTGTAATTTCTGGTTTTACCTATTATATGTAATTTCCATTAGTATGTACATATTTTCTCATTATATGTATATATATATCTATATATATATGTATATCTATATATATTTACCTATATGTATACGTATATATGTATATATATATGTATATATAAATATACATAGATATATACTTATATATATATATATATATATATCTCTTCATGTGCTCTTATTTCCATGTATGAACATCCATATATTTCCTCATATAGTTATACCTCCATTGTTACATGACATTTAGCACCTATTTTAGCATTTTGATATCTGTATATGTCTCTTCGTTGTATATATTATATATATATGACCATTTCCTTGGTTATTTTGTACTAACTCTCATTTTGCAGGAAAATCTAGAAGATGCAGATTGCTTGGCTCCATTTCAATTTTCTTTTACTTTATGTTATGCAATGTAACAATCCGATGTAAACCTTGGAATAAGATTTACTTTTACTGCTTAGATTAGGTTGCATCTCATATAGTTTGATTTCATCAATATCCTGATTATATGATGCATATATCTCAATTTTTCAAATTTCACCGTGGATGAACACGAATGGCACGTGCACTAACTCTTAGAGAGTTGATGAACTCGGTGGAGTCCATATTTACGGCCCTAGTCAGAATATGGACGAGACCCAGATCCATCATCTCTCTACCAGTCACATTGAGCCTACACTCTTAGGCTATCTTGAAAATGCACCTCATATTTCCAATGTTTTCAAAATATTGTGAATTAACTCAAATAAACCCTGAATATATTCATGGCCACAGTCAGAATATATGAAGGATTTACTTTGGCTTAATCCACATTTTTCCAATAAAAATTTCAGAAATCTTTTCAAAAGTGCATTCATTCATTCAAATCATCGGCATCATTCGTTTTTCTCATGATTTTCTCAAAAGATTTTCACTTCATGGAATCGATTTTCTCAAGAAACTATGATGATATTCAGAGTTGGATTTCCCAAATCAAATATTTTCCTGTGATTTTCCTTGAAAATATTATTTTCTTAAGATGCTTTCAAAGGAATTTCTGATTTTCCCAAGAATCCAAGTTGATTTTCAACATTTCAAAAGACAAGATTCTCAGGAATTCAACTTCCTAAATTTTGAATTTCCTTCTCCAATGAGTTTTCCTACAAAATTTTCTATCATTTTCCTAAGAAAATTCTCAAAGTCTGAGTTTTCCCGATAAGTATTTTCCATTTCAAAAAGTTCATCTTTTCTCAAGATTTCCTTCCATTTTCCCGAAATTATTATTTCTTCATAGTTTTCCAAGTCTTTATAAATTTTCTCAAAATTTTCCTGAGATTCTCATCTTTCCAAGTCTTTCTAAGCTTTAAAATATGGATAAATGTAAAAACAAAATTTGTAAAGAGATTTAAAATCCTTTTTGCAAAAAGTTTTGAGATAAAATCTTTAAAATCAATATCTAAATATCCAGATTGTTTTTCTTGAGAAAATTTTTGTAATTCAAAGTCCTGGGGTAAAATGGGAAAATGTGATAATTTTGAATACCCAGGGTTTTAAAAACCAATTTGAAAAAGTTTGAAAATCAAATCTGGATGGACAATTTTAAAAATCAGGAGTTCTGGATCTCAAAATGACATGCTGTGCAGTGAAATGACGCAATGCTATGCAAAAACATGTTCTATGAAATATCACTCTAAGCTCGGACTTGAAAATTCTAGCTTTTTGTCCAGAAAAGGATTTTGAAGATTTGCAATTTGAAGATGTCTTTGAACCTAAATATGGAAATTTTGAGGCTCAAGAATGAAATTTTGGACTTTCTGCAAGGTTTAATCTCAGAAAATGACCATTTTGCCCTTCATTGCTTCCGGAGAACTGAAATGTGCCAATTGAGGGTGATGTCAAGAAGATGAGTGAAAATTTGGGGTGTTTACAGATGCCCCTCTTTGCTACTAAGCTGGCTTATGGCCGAGCTTAGTGGCAAAGAAAACACACCAAATTTGGGCTATCTAAAATGCCCCAGTTAGAAGTATCTGACTGGGTATGAAGAAATTAGCCTGAGGAATATGGTAGATATGAAATGGAGAAATGAAGAGTAAAGACTCACTCTGTGAGAGTGAAATTCAGGTTTATGCCCTTGACCTGGATGGGACAGAAATATCTCGTATGAAACAAAGCTCAGGTTTTAACCCTTGACCTGATTGGGGGAATGAAATTATCTCATTAAAATGAGATTCAGGTTTGTACCCTTAACCTGATTGGGCAGAAAATGGAATACCTCCTTGAATGAGGCTCAAGTTTATACCCTTATCCTGATCGGGTGGAAAATAGAATTTTGGAAGGTGAAAAAGACAACTTTTCTTGAAGATGAACGAGGCGATGGAAATGGAATTGTAAGAGGCAATTTTGGAAAATGATCAAGACGATCTGGTGAATTTTCATCATCGTGAAATATGAAGAAGGTAAGGAGTAAGACGACTATTTCGACAATGTGAAAGATGGATATGGCAATCTTTTGACGAGAATAAGGTAACTCTTTCGACAACGCGAAAGACAGACAAGGCAAACTCTTTTAGAGAAGAGTAAGGCAACTCTTTTGACAACGCAAAAGATGAATAAGGCAATTTTTTCAACGAAGAATAAGGCAACAATTTCGGCAACGCGAAAGACAGACAAGGCAAACTCTTTCAGAGAAGAGTAAGGCAACTCTTTGACAATGCAAAAGATGAATAAGATAATTCAAAGGAACAAGGCGATTCTTTCGACAACACGAAAGATGACAAAGGTAATCCAAAGGAATAAGGCAATTCTTTCGACAACGCGAAAGATAACAAAGGGTAATCCGAAGAAAAAAGGCGAGTCTTTCGACAACGCGAAGGATGACAAAGGTAATCCAAAGGAATAAGGCGAGTCTTTCGACAATGCAAAAGATGACAAAGGCAATCCAAAGGAATAAGACAATTCTTTCGACAACGCGAAAGATGATAAAGGTAATCCAAAGGAATAAGGCGAGTCTTTCGACAACGCGAAAGATGACAAAAGGCAATCCAAAGGAACAAGGCAATTCTTTCGACAATGCGAAAGATGACAAAAGGCAATCCAAAGGAACAAGGCGATTCTTTCGACAATGCGAAAGATGATAAAGGCAATCCAAAGGAATAAGGCAATTCTTTCGACAATGCGAAAGATGGCAAAAGGCAATCCAAAGGAACAAGGCAATTCTTTCGACAATGCAAAAGATGATAAAGGCAATCCAAAGGAACAAGGCAATTCTTTCGACAATGCGAAAGATGACAAAAGGCGATCCAAAGGAACAAGGCAATTCTTTCGACAATGCGAAAGATGATAAAGGCAATCTAAAGGAACAAGGCAATTCTTTCGACAATGCGAAAGATGACAAAAGGCAATCCAAAGGAACAAGGCGATTCTTTCGACAACGCAAAGGATGATAAAGGCAATCTAAAGGAATAAGGCAATTCTTTCGACAATGCGAAAGATGACAAAAGGCAATCCAAAGGAACAAGGTGATTCTTTCGACAATGCGAAAGATGATAAAGGCAATCCAAAGGAATAAGGCAATTCTTTCGACAACGCGAAAGATGATAAAGGCTATCCTTTCGGAGGTTAGTCTTTCAACAACATGAAAAGGTGATAAAGGAAAATCTCTCAAAGGGGTCAAGATACATCAATATGGATATCAAGCTCTCACTTAACGTCAGGATAGCTAGAAAATATTGTCAAAATGTTGAAAATTTTGCTGATTCAAAGTAATTGAAAATGATAGTGAAAATATTCCTTCTTTTCTACCTGAAGTATTACCTCCAAACAGGATTGACTTCATAGAATCAAGATTTGGAATCCAAATTGCTTGCGATTGACCTTCTTCAAAGAAGTTATCAATTTCCTTGATATGAACAGGAAAGAGAATTTGATATCATGAAAGCAATCTATGAAAGGATATTGATAATAGAATTTCACAAATTTAAAGGAGATTTTTGATAAATGTGGCAGTTTGATATCCTGGGAGCTTCTCTCATGATAATCTTTCTGCGCTCTTTTGGCTCTCTTGGGTTTTTTGCTACATTCTCTTTCATTTTGGAGATGTTCTGGCTTTTTCTCTCTTTCTTTTTCCTCTCTTGCTCTCTTTTGGGAAGGGTACGTCACAAACTCCTTCAACTTGGAGATGTTTCGATCCTTCTTTGACGGTATTGGCTCTTGGGTTTAGAGATCTTTGGATGATAGCTGAAATTAAATATCTTTTAGGGATTGTCGGAAGGTTCATCGCATCTGCCTTCATCTCGACAGTGCTTTGGACTTTCCCTGGAAGGATCCGTCACAAACTCCGTCATCTTGGAGATGTTTCAAATCTTTTTTGGCCCCGGGGGTCTACTCGCTTAATTCACCTTCATCTTAACGACAAGTGAGAGATCCCTTTTGCGGATATTTAATTGCAACTTAGGTGATTTTAAGGAGACAGGGCTTGGATGAATTCTCTCTTTTTCTAGCGCTCAGGATATTTCCACTGCCTCATTTTCACAAGAATGGTCTTTAAAAATGTGCCATTGACTGCGAACAATATCAATCATCTATGGCTTTGCAAAACATTGAATCTTCTTTTCTGGCCATATCGAGGATTTATCCTTCATCTTTTTGGTTGGCCAATAGAAAGAATTTGGATTTTGAATCCTTCTTCACAAAAGCTTTTGCCTTTTTGGAAGTAATACTGAAGGTAAACTGAGGTAAAATTTTGTGCGATAAAATTCTGAAATCAACAGATAATTGATTGACAAATTGACAAAGTGTTCTTGAAATCCTAATTAAAAGAGATCGCTTGACATCCGAGTTGACACATCCATGACGATGATACTCAATTTCAAAGGTAAATCCAATACGAAGTTGGAATTTTGAAGGTAAGTCCTGGCAAAATACTGGATTTTGAAGGTAAGCCTAACTTAAAAGTTGGTTTTGAAAGACCATCTGAATCAGGACTCAGGTTTTACAAGAAGCTGGAAGATTCGGGTCGAAACTCGAGCCTTCGAAGGAAAGCTAGGAAGTTTGGTTTCTAAGGAGATAAAGTTTGGGTCGAAACCCAAATCTTCAAAGGAAAAACTAGGCCAATTTAGATTTTTGAGTCGAAACTCAAATATTCATAGGAAAGTTGGAAAGTTCGAGTCGGGGCTCAAATCTCAGAGAAAAACTGAGAAGTTCAGATTTTGAAAGAAAGAAAACTTCAGTTAAAACTCAAATCTTCGAAGGAAAGCAGGAAAGTTCAGGTCAGGGCTCGAATCTCAAAGGAAAATCTTTAATCAGAAGATTGAATTTTTGAAAATCGATAGTGCGAGAGCTGGGATTGAAAGTTTTGAGAATGGCCAGTTCGAGGACTGGATTATTTGACTTGCAATGAAAAAGACCATCATATTTAGATGTATGTGGTTTGATTTTCAGGATTAAACCCCTTATCCTGAACGGGGATATGAATAAAAATTGGAAAATCATGAAAAATGATTCAGGTTTATCCCTTAACCTGAAGGGGAATAAAAAAAATGGATGCAGAATTAATGCAAAATGAAATGCAAAATGCACATGAAATGTAAATGAATGCAAAACTAATGCAAGTGGGTGCATATACATGCAAAATGAGAGATTGGTTTATCCTACCTGCATACAGGATGTTTTGAGGTAAAGATAGATTTTTCAAAAAAATGCCCCAGTGTAACTAGGGAGGAAAATTTTGAATATAAAGAAGGATAATCGAGGAATAAGATGACAGGCTTCTTGATTGAGGGACGTCCTCAAGATCGTTCCTTACAAGAGACATATTTGTGAAAATGAAAGAGATGTAAATAAAATGGTGCTAAACTATTGGCAAATTTTATTGATGCTTAAAAATCGAGGAAAGGAAACAAAATTATATTATCCCTTCGAAATGATAAAAGCAAAATGAGAAGTGAGAAAGTGTGTGCACATGGGATCTTTAAAGTAAAAGGAGAATGTTATTTTGAAAGTGAGAAATCATTTTGGGAAGAAAATCAACTGCAAGGTTGATTTTGAAGAATGATCAGCGTGAGAGCTGATATTTGAAAAGGGGAATCAACACGAGGGTTGATTTTGAAGAGAGATCATCATGAGGGTTGATTTTGAAAATGAATTGGTTTAACAATAATTTTGGAAAAGAAAATCAACACCAGGGTTGATTTTAAAGATAATGGTTCGAAACCAATTTAAGAAAAGAAGATCACCGCGATGGTTGATTTTTGAAAAAGATTAGAACGAAACATTAAATTTTTGGGTGATCATAATGAAGATGTTTGTAGAAAATTTTCAAAATTTCACGACTTTTGAAAAACCCTCATAGGTAATTTCATTTCTCTCATAAATTGCCCCTCGTCTTGAAAAGAATGGGCAAAGAAGATTCTTCAAAACAAAAACAGGTGCCCTAATGGGGCAAAAGAAAGAAGTATTTGATGAAGAAAATTGACATTTTGTTGATAAGCAAAACCGATAACAAAAAGATAGCCTATTTATAAGCACTCGACCAAAAGGTTGCAAAAGCTGGGCAGACTTGCCCTTATGAGGTGACTGAAAGAAAAAAAGCAGGAAACTTTAGCCTCGTCAATTTTCTGAATGATCTGGGAAAGGCTTGGTCAAGATGGTCAGCTCGTCTTCTTCTTCCTCTTCAGCAAGGAGGCTCTTGTCAATGCAATCCTGAACAATATTTTTGAAGACAAAACAATGATCAATGTCATGCCCTACTGCCCGATGGAACTTGCAAAACTGATTCCTGAACCTTCCCATGCTGGTGGGAGGAGTTGTGGCCTTTGGAAGTTTCACTAATCCCTTAGCCAGCATGAATTCAAGGGCTTCTTCGAGTGTTTGTTTGAGAGGAGTGAACACACGATCATTACTCCAACCTTCACGCTTTATCTTTTCCTTTTGTGGAAAGTTGGGCTGAGATAGCTTGATATTTTGTCTTTCCTCTCGATCCGCATGGTTGCCCTTACTACCTTTGTTATCATTGCAGCTGATGTTGGCGGAGGAGGTGAAATTTGCCTTTTTCTTTGGATCTAGATTGTTCTTGACGAGGGTGATACCATCGTAGACACCGTTCTCCAACCCCATCTCGAGCCACTCGGCTTGTTCAGTAAGCTCTATGAAAGACTTGGAAGGCGAGGTGGAGATAAGACTTCTCAAAGGTTGTGAGAAGTTGTTCAGGATCAACGATAAAGCATGCCTCTCTGATATAGGATCTCTCATTTTATTGCAGGTCTCTCTCCATCTGCGAATGAAGTCCCTTGCCTTTTCATTTTCATTCTGCCTTAGATTGCAGAGATGGCTCAATGTTGGGAGCGCTTCAGTATTGAATAGAAATCGCTCAATGAATAGGTTGACCACCTTATCGAATTCTCGCAGCTCGATTGGATTGATATGCTCGGAGTACCACTTGGCAGCAGTGCCTTCTAAGCTACGAGGAAAACAGAGAAATAGGGCCCTATTGTCTCTCTTGAATTTGGAACATTCGGCGAAGAACATGGCGAGATGGGCTTTGGGATCACCAGAACCATCGAACTTGATGAACTTGCGAGGCAGATTTTCCAGTTCTTCGTCTCCTTCTAATCCATCATAAAAATCCTCTCTAGTGAAGACTTTCTTGCCCTTGTCGCGAGCTTGCAAGTCTTTAACAACTTTGGCCATTTCTTTGAACTGTGTCTGCAAGAGCTCTTCTGCAACTTGATCTTTTGATTTGCGACTCCTACTTTGTATTCAGGCATGTTTCTGAAATGCCGGAGGCACCTCATATTCTTCATCGATGTCTTCCTCTGATTCTGATTCATCTAAAATTTCCTCTGGCTGAATTTGCTTCTTGGAGTTCTTTTTATCCTTGTGTCCATGGAACTTCTCTCTGAATGGGTTCTTCTCTGCACTGGTCCCAGCCTGTTCATTTATCATTTTGGTCATCATTTTCTGGAACATGGCATACATCTGTGGGTCTATGCCATCCTCCTCTTGCTGCTGCTCTTGACTCACGGGATGATCCATTTTGCCTTCTGAGGCTGAGGAGTACTGAGATGCCGTTGTTCTTTTTCCTGATCTTGTTCGAACCATCAAATGTTGTGGATGCTCTCTGTAGGATGAAGTCTTGATTAGACTCTGAGGAAATTTTGGATTGGGAAAAAAAAATGATTATTGATGATGTGGTAGACAATTGGAAGAATATCCCATTACTAGGGATGGAGTCGCCGCTAAAATCATGACAATTGTGTTGTCATTCTTTGTAAGAGAAATAACAACGGAAAATGTGCCTTGTTACCTAGGCGAGGTCGTCAACCATGAGGAAAAACACCCTTTTGAAGGAAAAATATATCTCTTGGAAAAACAATCTGCGAACGGATTTAGAATAAGGAGAAGGCAAGTGGGTAAACAATTTTCACCGCAATAGTCAAGGTATGCACGAGGAAAATAATATGAAGAATTTTTGCAAATAGACAAAAGAATTGAAAATTCAATGAGAGAAAACATATGGTTTTGGAAAATTGCAGGCAGGATAAAAATGCAGTTGGAAATTCGAGATCCAGTAGAACGGAAGAGTGAAAAATCACCTGGAGTTTTGAAAGAAATGGGATATTTGAGAAAGTCATCCAGGGTTTAAGAAAAATAAAGGAAAAGGTGAAAATATGAATATTTAAAAATATTTTTGGAAAAATGTAAGAAAATAGAGGTAAAATACGAACAATCACATTTTGCACAAACTTTTATGCACATACAGTACTCCCTAGAAGGCTGACTCTAGATGCATCATTTTGAAAACAGTTGTAGGACCTTAATCCTAACTCTAGGTTCAGATCATCTTTGTCCAATCCACTTATGCCGATATACCCGAATCAAAATTCGAGGTACGTGGCATATAATTTCAACTCCGGTTCTAAGGTAAGGTTTTCCAACATCCTTGAGCGCCTACCGATATACTTCGGACTGTGGCCCGCGGTACGTGGTAGGGGGGTGTTAACCCAAATAAGTGGCCCAGTTGTGAGGCTCTGTCCCGAACTATGGTTCTGTAAGAGAGCCCAGCAACGTGAAGACCGGGTAATGATAGGTAATTGGGGTTTTGAAAAATGATCACATGCAAGAAATAGAGAGCTCTAAGACCTAGAGAGATAGATTTTGAAAAATCCTTGAAGAAGCATACATTGTTTGCATTCAGATCCTAAATTGAGGAGAGTTGTATTTAGACCTAAGTCTATGTGAGCATGAAAATATCTCCTCAATCTGGTCCTACCAAACCATGCCTAAGCTATATGCAGTCAATGTCAGCTAGGTCAGAATCTAGGCTCCTAGGTTCGCATGATATAAAAAGTAAAAGAGCTGACATTTTGTGAACATAATTTCGATAATTGAACTTAGTCAAGCATAATTTTGACCAGACAAAGACAGGTCCCATCACGGTCGCCAAACCTGTTATCGTCGCAAAATTTTTCCCGTCTTCCCTTCCTTGCGGGAGAGAGAGGGAAATGCTTTCGCGAGTCAAACTTGACCGGATTTTGGAAATTGTTTTGAAAATACTCGCCTCCATTTTGAAAATTGCGGGAAAATCCATGGGATGGGGCTCGACCTGTCGGTACGAGGTTCGACCGTTCCTGCCGCCTTTAATAGGGGTAATCGAACCAAGGACCAAAATTGTGCTTGACTTAGTGAAATTACCGAAATCGTGTTCTATCCTAAATGCACAGAGAATTAAGGCATGTGCTATGAGAATTTTGGAAGATGTAAATTGGAAAATATGATGTATGCTTAGAAAATATTTGAAGTTGAAAAGTATTTCTCAGGAAAAAGATGGAAATCAATCTCTCAGGAAACTCAGGCGAAGAAGGTTTGAAATCTCGAGAAAGTTTATAAAGAGTTGGAAAATCTTGAAGAAGAGAGAATCTCGAGAAAGTTTATAAAGAGTTGAAAAATCTTGAAGAAGTGAGAGTCTTGAAAAAATCTTGAGAAAGTTCATATAAGAATCTCGGGAAAAAGCTTGAGAAAGTTTATAAAGACTTAGAAAACTATGAAGAAATGAGAATCTCGGGAAAAGTTTGAGAAAGTTTATAAAGACTTAGAAAAATAAGAAGAAATGAGAATCTCAGGAAAGACTTGGAAAACTATGAAGAAATGAGAATCTCAGGAAAAGTTTGAAAAAGTTATAAAGACTTGGAAAACTATGAAGAAATGAGAATCTCAGGAAAATGGAAAGAATTCTTGAGAAAAGATGAACATTTGAAAAGAGGAACACTTCTCAGGAAAACTCGGACTTTGAGAATTTTCTTAAGAAAAGGATAGAAAATTTATAGGAAAGATTCATTGGAAAAGGAAATTTAGAACTTGGGAAATTGAAATCCTGAGAATCTGGTTTTTTGAAATATCTGAAAATCAATTTGGATTTTTGAGAAAATGAGAAATTCCTTTGAAAAGAACCTTAAGGAAATAACTTTTTAAGGAAAATCACAGGAAAACATTTGATTTGGGAAATCCAACTCTGAATATCATCATAGTTTCTTGAGAAAATCGATTCCATGAAGTGAAAATCTTTTGAGAAAATCATAAGAAAAATGAATGATGCCGATCATTTGAATGAATGAATGCACTTTTGAAAAGATTTCTGAAAATTTTATTGGAAAAATGTGGATTAAGCCAAAGTAAATCCTTCATATATTCTGACTGTGGCCATGAATATATTCAGGGTTTATTTGAGTTAATTCACAATATTTTGAAAACATTGGAAATATGAGGTGCATTTTCAAGATAGCCTAAGAGTGTAGGCTCAATGTGACTGGTAAAGATATGATGGATCTGGGTCTCGTCCATATTCCGACTAGGGCCGTAAATATGGACTCCACCTTGTTCATCAACTCTCTAAGAGTTAGTGCACGTGCCATTCGTGTTCATCCACGGTGAAATTTGAAAAATTGAGATATATGAATCATATGATCATGATATTGTTGAAATCAAACTATATGAGATGCAACCTAATCTAAGCAGTAAAAGTAAATCTTATTCCAAGGTTTACATCGGATTGTTACATTGCATAACATAAAGTAAAAGAAAATTGAAATGGAGCCAAGTGAAAGTGCACTAGGATCGAGGCAACGAGCACTAGAGGGGGGGTGAATAGTGCTTTTAAAACTTTCTGCGGAATATTGAAGGATTTTACAAATCTCAAAGCAAACACACAAAGAACACGAGATTTTATCCTGGTTCGGTCAAACCCGACCTACATCCAGTCCCCAAGCAAAACCGGCTTGAGATTTTCATTATCAACCTTGTAAACTACAAGATCACACAGACCATAACCGGTCCCACTTTCAGTAACAATCCCACTGAAAGCAAACAACTCCTTTACACCAAGGAGTCCTTCTTTTTACACAAAAGAAATAACAACTTACAATACAACCTATGAGCCTTCCTTTTGAATGCAAATGAGATGCAATTGGCTTTTGAGGTTGTTGAAACACTCTACTCACGAATTCACTATCTCTCAAAGTGATTTGAGTGAAAAACTAAAGTGAAAATATCACGTGAGTGAGAAAACAAATACTTGAAAGAATAGGAGTGAAAAGCAAGAAGTAATTCAATATAATTCTATTGAATTCGATGTTTTTGAGTGTATAATGCACTCATATTTATAGTTAAAAGATTTCATACGTTGAGAGTATGAAAGGGTGTCAAAACTGTCCATTTTGAACGATCAAAACGTTTGAAAAATGAAAAGACACGCCTTTTTTGAAGTTTCAGGAAAACGGCAAAATTAGTCGACTGAAACATGAGTTAGTCGACTAATAGTTAGTTATTAGTAGACTGACAGTTATCTTCGGTCGACTGATCTGATAATCGAGCCGTTTGAAAATCTGAACTTTTGAAACTTAGTCGACTTGAGAAAAGTTAGTCGACTGATAATATCATCAGTAGTCTGAAAAACCTTTTAGTCGACTGCTGCTAAAAACTTCTGAAAAACAAACATTATGTTCGGTCGACTGATAAAAAGCATTAGTCGACTGCTGCTAAATTTTCAGAAAACACATGTTCTGTTCAGTCGACTGAAAAACCATTAGTCGACTGCTGCTAATTTTTCAGAAAACAGACATTCTGTCCAGTCGACTGATAAAAACTTTGGTCGACTAATTTGACAAAAATGACTTTTTGGAAAATATGGCGCGAAAGGATTAGTCGACTGATAAGTCTATTGGTCGACTAATAAACATGAAAATTTAAGAAAAGAGTTTTCTAAAAAGATTTTCAAAAGAGTTTCTAAAGACTTTTAAGGTGAAATGCAACCTAAATATGCACTCTAAGTAAGGCTCTTACAAGAATCTAAGACTTTTAATGAATTAAACATTTGCACACTAGTCTTCAAGGATTCTTCACCGAATTCTTCAATTTCTTCATAGCCTTAGCTGAAATGCAGTTGATTCTACTTGCTCATCATCAAAACCTTGTACTTGAAGTATCATGTATGGCTTCATTGTAGTAACAATCTCCCCCTTTTTTATGATGACAAACTTAATCAAAGATGAAGCATTTAGATGCATAGATGGAGATTTTACTCCCCCTATCAATATGCTGCAAAACATTAAAAGTTAGCACATTTAAAGCACATATATCACATATTGATTGGTTTGCATTTCCATTCATCATTTCTTCATGCATTTAGAAATACATTCATTCAAAGCTTTCTTTTTCTCTTAATTTTGCATTTCTCATGCAAGATCTCCTGTAATGCTATCTTTATCTTTTTCTCCCCCTTTGTCAGAATCAAAAAGAGTAAGGGCAAAAATAGCATAAGCAAAATAGAGATACAAGTTTAAAAATATTACAACCCATAAAGTAAGTTTTTCAAAGATCAAAGACAGAAAAGAGAGTTTAGCAAATCCTTAATGGCAGTTACATCCTTCTGAATTGAAGCAAGTTGTTGAGTCACATCTTCATGAAAGGTGTGTTGATGCAGCTCCAAAGCTTCCAGTCTCTGCATAACTTCATCATGGTCTTGATTTGTCGAAAATTTCTTTCTTTTTGCATGAGATGAAGGTGTCGCAGAAGGTGAAGGTTCAGAAATAGATGGGTCATTAGGATCAGATGGTTCAGTTTGATCAACATTTAAGGGAGGCAGATATTTAATTTTCATTCTTTTAAAAATTGTTTGATCAAAGAACTCTTTTTTCTCAATGTATTTTTCATTTGTTAAAGGAACTTTAAAATGTCTAAAAATACGGGTTAAAAGACAACCATAAGGAAGAAATGGTTTTTGTTTCCACAAGTTTGTAAAATACACATTGGCCCAGTTGACAGAAATATTTCCAAATAAAACATAAAGAGTCGTAGATAGATCTGTGGAATAATAATCAAAAGAACCAGTTTTGGGTAGAACATTGTGGGCAAGGATTCGTCCAGCAATGCGTGCACGAGTTTGAAGATTAGTATTTTTAAAAGGAGGGCAGTGAGGTGCTTCTGGAAGAAGAATTTGTTCAAAAACTCTTTCATCATTCAATTCAATAGTGTTGAAAAGAGTGTCTGAAGGTGGAATTTCAAGAATTTCTCCAAGCAATTTCGAATCAAACTCGATTTCAACATCACGAACAAGAGAAGACAAAACTCCAGTTTCATGATTCATTTGTAAATTCGTGTAAAACAAGTGAATAAGAAAAGGATAGTGAAGGGTATCTGCACAAGCATCAAAAAGATGTGAAATACCAGGAAATAATTCTCTTATTTTGTAACGAGAAAATAAGTGAAATAGAACATTTCGGCCTGGTAAAATAGGTAGTGCAGAAATTGATCCAAAAGTGTCATAGAGAAGAGGATTGCGAAGTAATCTTAGTGAAAAACCATGTCTTGAAGTAGGTGTAGGAGAACCTAAATCTTTTACAGATGCAGACTTTGTACGAGGCATGGTTACCAAAATGTCGGCTTCCAAATGACGTCCGGCAAAGGGAAAAAGCTTTCCGGCGATAAAAAACTAAGGACGAAGCGGTGGCTGATGGCGAGGAGAGGTCGGCCAAAAGGGGATTCCGGCAATGCACTGTCACGACAAGAGAGTTCCGGCGTGTTTTTGAAGATGCGCCAGTCACTACAAGAGGATTCCGGCGTTTGAAGATCACGGCCAGAAGATTCCGGCGTCTCCCTGTTACGGTAAGAAAATCCCGGCGATGATGGAGTCGAACGGCACTCCGAGGGTTTTTCGGATAAAGAGAGGCAAGAGAGAAAGAGGGGTTTAAGGGTTTCGTTTTTAAGAAAAACGAAAAGGTACGAAGTGAAACGATGCCTCTTTTATTTTTTTTTTAAAAAAACGGGTTTTAAAAACAAATCCAAGGGATGTCGGGTCCCTTCACTTAATTTTTTTTTTTTTTAAAATTTAGTCGACTAAAACTTTATCGGTCGACTAAAAAGGTGTGACTTATTCTAAAAATATCATCAGTCGACTAGAACTATATCGGTCGACTAATATGATGCGATACATTCCAAAATATAAAAACACCAGTCGACTAGAATTTTATCGGTCGACTAATATAGTGCGATTTTGAGATTTTGTTCAAAAAACAGCATTTTTATAAATCCAAAAATGAGCAAATACCTAGTTGTCTCCTAATTCTCATAAAATCTTCATTTTTAAGAGGTTTAGTGAAGATATCGGCATGTTGTTCTTTAGTGAAAATAAAATTTAACGAAATATCTCCTTTTAACACATGATCTCTTAAAAAATGATGTCTAACTTCAATATGCTTAGTTCTTGAGTGCTGAATAGGATTTTTCGAAAGATTTATAGCACTAGTGTTATCACAATAAATAGTTGTTGTGGAGTAGTTTAAACCAAAATCTTTTAAGGTCTGTTTCATCCAAAGTACTTGTGAACATGCTAAACTAGCCGCTATATATTCAGCTTCAGTTGTTGAGAGTGATACTGAATTTTGCTTTTTACTAAACCAAGAGACTAAGGAATTTCCCAAGAAATGACAAGTTCCACTAGTACTCTTGCGATCAGATTTACTTCCTGCAAAATCTGCATCACTATATGAAACTAAATCAAAGGAAGATGATTTTGGGTAAAACAAACCGAAATCTGAAGTATCTTTCAAATAACGAAGAATTTGTTTTACTGCAGTTAAATGAGATTCCTTTGGATTAGCTTGAAATCTTGCACACATACAAACACTAAACATAATATCAGGTCGACTAGCAGTTAAGTATAATAGAGATCCGATCATACCTCTGTAGAGCTTAGTATCTACACTTTTACCATTTTCATCTTTATCAAGAGAAGTAGTTGTACTCATAGGATTTCTTCTTGATTTCGATGAGTCCATCCCAAATCTCTTGAGAAGTTCTTTTGTATACTTAGCCTGATTGATGAAGATTCCTTCTTCAGTTTGCTTTATTTGAAGTCCAAGGAAGTAGTTTAATTCACCCATCAAGCTCATTTCAAACTCTTCCTGCATAGCCTTAGCAAATTCTTTACAAAGAGAATCATTAGTAGAACCAAATATTATGTCATCAACATAAATTTGCACAATAACAATATCTGAATTAAAATGTTTAATAAATAAAGTGGAGTCTACCCGACCAATGGAAAAACCAGATTGTTCTAGAAAATTTCGTAGTCTTTCATACCACGCTCTTGGTGCTTGTTTAAGTCCATACAAAGCTCTTTTCAATTTGTAGACCTTTTCTGGATATTTCTCATTTTTAAAGCCTGGGGGTTGCTCTACATAAACTTCTTCATTGATGTGCCCATTTAAAAATGCACTCTTAACATCAATTTGATATAACTTGAAGTTCATGTAACTTGCAAAAGCAAGCATCATATGAATTGACTCTAATCGAGCCACTGGTGCATAGGTTTCATCAAAATCTATGCCTTCTTCTTGATTATAGCCTTGTGCTACTAGCCTTGCTTTGTTACAAATGACTTCACCATTTTCATCCAGCTTATTTCGGAAGACCCATCTTGTTTCAATTACTGGATGATCCTTTGGTCTATCAACTAGATCCCAAACATCATTCCTAGTAAATTGGTTAAGTTCTTCAGACATGGCTAAAAGCCAAAATTCATCATCACATGCATCATTGATATTCTTTGGTTCTAATTTAGATATGAAAGCAACATTTGCAATATATTTTTCTAACTGCCTTCTAGTTTGGACACCACTCTTTATTTCACCAATAACTTGTTCATGTGGATGAATAGGAACTTCTTTCCAAACCGGTTGAAGAGGAATATTTTCTTGAGAAGTACTCTCTATCAAGGGTTCTTCTTGAAGTGTTGCTTCTTCTTCTTCGCTTAGAGGAATAACCTGCTCACAATTCTCATCAAATGCAACATGTAGAGATTCTTCAATACAAGATGTTCTTTTATTGAAAATACGATATGCTTTACTTCTAAAAGAATATCCAAGAAATATTGATTCATCTGATTTTGAATCAAACTTATCAAGATTATCTTTAGTATTTAATAAGAAACATTTACTACCAAAAATTTTGAAATATGAGATCTTTGGTATACGATCATAATACAATTCAAAACTTGTTTTATGTAAAATTGGTCGAGTAAGAACACGATTTAAGACATAACATGCTGTATTAATTGCTTCAGCCCAAAAATATTTTGGTAAATTTTTATCTTGAAGCATGGTTCTAG
The DNA here is from genome assembly GCF_984573655.1 of Nuphar pumila. Lineage (NCBI taxonomy): Eukaryota > Viridiplantae > Streptophyta > Magnoliopsida > Nymphaeales > Nymphaeaceae > Nuphar > Nuphar pumila. The sequence goes on from NC_143260.1 coordinate 91,371,758, forward strand.
CACATTCTTGCAAAGCTCTATTCTTTCTTTCAACAACTCCATTTTGTGGAGCCACTCTAGGAAAAGCAAAGTTGTGAGATATACCATGTAAATCACAAAACTTTAGAAAAGATTCATTTTCAAATTCACCACCATGATCACTACGAATTTTAATAATAGATGTAGATTTTTCATTTGTAATTCTTCTACAAAGTTTAGAAAATTCTGAAAAAGCATCATTTTTGCTTTTTAGAAAAATCACCCATGTAAACCGAGAATAATCATCTACTATAACAAAAGCATACTTGCTACCATTCAAACTTTGAATTCTAGATGGTCCAAATAGATCTAAATGTAAAAGTTCAAGAGGACGTTTTGTTGAAACTATATCTTTAGCTTTAAAAGAACTCTTAATTTGTTTACCCCTTTGACAAGCATCACATAAGTGATCCTTTTTATATGGTATTCTAGGTAGGCCTCTTACAAGATCATTCTTGGATAATTTTGAAATAATTTTAAAATTAACATGTCCAAGTCTCTTGTGCCATAACCATTGAATTTCATTTGAAACAATAAGACATTTTTCATTAAAAGAGGGTAATTCATCTTGATATAGTTCATACACATTGTTTCTTCTTTTACCTTTAAAAATGATCTTTTTAGATTGAAAATCAGAAATTAAGCATAAATCATTTTCAAAAGAAACATGAAAACCTTTATCACATAATTGACTAATAGATATTAAATTATGCATTAAACCATCCACTAAAAGAACATTTTCTATCAAGGGAAATTTTGGATTACCAATATTACCAATACCTATCACTTTTCCCTTGTTATTGTCACCAAAGGTGATGGTTCCTCCATCCTTATTTTGGAGGGTGGAAAATAACTCTTGCCTTCCAGTCATATGTTTGGAACAACCGCTGTCCAATATCCATTTGCTCCTTATGTTGTGTACCTACAACAAAATCAGAAAACAGAGCATTTGACCCTTTTCTATTTTCGGGTCCATGAGAGTTAGTCTTAGGAACCCATATCCATTTGGATTTTGGTTTCCTTTGATAATAAATATTCTTTCTATAAAAGAATTTAGAATAAACATTTCTAGAATAATCATTTCTAGATGCATTTCTATTAGAACTAGAAAGTTTAGTTTTATGAACAAAAGGTTGAGAATAATGTCTTTGATTTTTCACCACATAGTTTGGTCTATTTTGAGTATCAAAGAAGCTATATCCCAATCCGGTTTTATTAACCGAGCATCTTTGAGAACCAAGAAGTTTTTCTAGATTCTCTTGACCATTTGTGAATTTGGTCACTATAGAAAGAAGATCATTTGACTTTTCATTAAGACTAAATATTTCATTTTGTAAGAGATTGGTTCTAACTCCAATTTATTTTATCTCAAGTGCTTGGCAAGAATTTTCCTTCTTGAGATCTTCTATTTCTTGAAGTAACACTTTATTTTGAGAGTCAAGAGTTAAATTTTCAGTTTTTAACTCTTTATTTTTAGAACTAAGACTCTTAAATTTAGCATATAAATCATTAAATGCTTCAAATAACTCATCATAGTCAAATTGACTTACTGAATCTTCTTGTGCTACAAAACACATGTTGGCGACTTCTTCATTTGATTCTTCATTGGAAGAGGAGTCACTATCATCCCAACATGCTTGAAATGCCTTTTTCTTCTTAAATTGGTCCTTGGGCTTGAATTTGAGAAGAGGACAATCTTTCTTGATATGTCCTGCCTTTTTGCAGTTAAAGCACTTTACTTCATTGGGAATGGAAGAATCTGCTTTCTTTGCCTTTCTTTGAAATCTTTCCTTTTTGATGAATCTTCTGAATTGCCTTGTGATGAGGGCAATATCTTCATCTTCATCTTCTTCAGAATTTTCTGAGTCAGAAGTAGCCTTAAAAGCAAGAGATTTCTTCTTAGGCTCTTCTTCTTGTCTATCTTGAAGTTGGACCTCATATGCCATTAGGTTACCAACTAAGTCTTCAAGAGTGAGAGTATTGAGATCATTTGCTTCTTCAATAGCAGTGGTTTTTCTCTCCCATTCAGGAGTTAAACATCTTAGAATCTTTCTGACTAAATCCACTTGTGAATATTCTTTTCCAAGGGATTTCAAAGTGTTAGTTATATCGGTCATTCTAGTTACCATGTCCGATATAGATTCATTTTGCTTCATTTTGAACAATTCAAATTTATGAACTAAAGAAGCAATTTTAGATTCCTTTACCTTTGACGTACCTTCGTGAGTTATGAGAAGAGTATGCCAGATTTCATTAGCTGTAGAGCATTGAGAGATGCGATTGAACTCTACCTTGTCAACGCCACAATATAAGGCATTCATTGCCTTGGCATTAAGTGAAGCAGTCTTCTTTTCATCATCGGTCCATCGGCTGAAATCAATTGATGGAGTTTGGTACTTTTCTGAAACAACTCTCCAGATATCGAGATCCATGGATTGCAGGAATATTGTCATTCTTACTTTCCAGTATCCATAGTTTGTTCCGTCAAAAAGAGGAGGACGAACAGAGGAACTTCCTTCTTTGTGCTGAGATATTGTAGTTGCCATGCTAGATGATGGTCGAATCAAAGTAATAGCAAACCTGTGCTCTGATACCAAATGAAAGTGCACTAGGATCAAGGCAACGAGCACTAGAGAGGGGGTGAATAGTGCTTTTAAAACATTCTGCGGAATATTGAAGGATTTTACAAATCTCAAAGCAAACACACAAAGAACACGAGATTTTATCCTGGTTCGGTCAAACCCGACCTACATCCAGTCCCCAAGCAAAACCCGCTTGAGATTTTCACTATCAATCTTGTAAACTACAAGATCACACAGACCATAACCGGTCCCACTTTCAGTAACAATCCCACTGAAAGCAAACAACTCCTTTACACCAAGGAGTCCTTCTTTTTACACAAAAGAAATAACAACTTACAATACAACCTATGAGCCTTCCTTTTGAATGCAAATGAGATGCAATTGGCTTTTGAGGTTGTTGAAACACTCTACTCACGAATTCACTATCTCTCAAAGTGATTTGAGTGAAAAACTGAAGTGAAAATATCACGTGAGTGAGAAAACAAATACTTGAAAGAATAGGAGTGAAAAGCAAGAAGTAATTCAATATAATTCTATTGAATTCGATGTTTTTGAGTGTAGAATGCACTCATATTTATAGTTAAAAGATTCCATACGTTGAGAGTATGAAAGGGTGTCAAAACTGTCCATTTTGAACGATCAAAACGTTTGAAAAATGAAAAGACACGCCTTTTTGAAGTTTCAGGAAAACGGCAAAATTAGTCGACTGAAACATCAGTTAGTCAACTAATAGTTAGTTATTAGTAGACTGACAGTTATCGTCGGTCGACTGATCTGTTAATCGAGCCGTTTGAAAATCTAAACTTTTGAAACTTAGTCGACTTGTGAAAAGTTAGTCGACTGATAATATCATCAGTAGACTGAAAAACCTTTTAGTCGACTGCTGTTAAAAACTTCTGAAAAACAAACATTCTGTTCGGTCGACTGATAAAAAGCATTAGTCGACTGCTGCTAAATTTTCAGAAAACACATGTTCTGTTCAGTCGACTGAAAAACCATTAGTCGACTGCTGCTAATTTTTCAGAAAACAGACATTCTGTCCAGTCGACTGATAAAAACTTCGGTCGACTAATTTGACAAAAATGACTTTTTGGAAAATATGGCGCGAAAGGATTAGTCGACTGATAAGTCTATTGGTCGACTAATAAACATGAAAATTTAAGAAAAGAATTTCTAAAAAGATTTTCAAAAGAGTTTCTAAAGACTTTTAAGGTGAAATGCAACCTAAATATGCACTCTAAGTAAGGCTCTTACAAGAATCTAAGACTTTTAATGAATTAAACATTTGCACACTAGTCTTCAAGGATTCTTCACCGAATTCTTCAATTTCTTCATAGCCTTAGCTGAAATGCAGTTGATTCTACTTGCTCATCATCAAAACCTTGTACTTGAAGTATCATGTATGGCTTCATTGTCGTAACACCAAGGAATCTGCATCTTCTAGATTTTCCTGCAAAATGAGAGTTAGTACAAAATAACCAAGGAAATGGTCATATATGTATAATATATACAACGAAGAGACATATACAGATATCAAAATGCTAAAATAGGTGCTAAATGTCATGTAACAATGGAGGTATAACTATATGAGGAAATATATGGATGTTCATACATGGAAATAAGAGCACATGAAGATATATATATATATATATATAAGTATATATCTATGTATATATATATATATACATATATACATATACATATAGGTAAATATATATAGATATACATATATATATAGATATATATATACATATAATGAGAAAATATGTACATACTAATGGAAATTACATATAATAGGTAAAACCAGAAATTACAGGTATATACAGTTTTTGTAGGTGATTTCACACAACCATACTTCTCAAATTATAATGCAATTTCCAGTAAAAATGGGTATGGAGCTTCCCTATATATCCATAATAAAGCACGCCAAAGATGGTTCGGAGATCACGATTGGATATAGAGATATCCGTTCATGAATATGGCCAAATATCAAGACTGCACACTTGCAGCAGAAAATGAATATGTGCAGAAAATGGGTTGTGGAAGCATCATGGGCTATTTCAAGGATATCATGAAAAGGATATGAAAAGCTTGGTGAATAGGTGAAAATGTCGTGGAAAATGATGAAATAATATGTATAATTGGTGCTGCAAATGGGGTGATATAGCAAACAAGAATTTAACACTAAGCTAAGCAAAATTTCATAAAACCAAGGGTGATGTTCCAGCCATAGCTTCATAAAACAGGGATTTTAACAACAAGCTAGACAAAATCTCATAAATCAAATGATGGTGTTCCAACATAACTTCATAAAACAGGAATTTGAATATCAAGCTCATAAATCACATGATGATATTCCACCATATCTTCATAAAACAGAAATTTGAACATCAAGCTAAGCAAAATTTCATAAATCATATGATGAAGTTCCAGCCCTAACTTCATAAAACAGAAATTTACCATCAAGCTAAGCAAAATTTCATAAATCAAATGATGAAGTTTCAGCCATAACTTCATAAAACAGGGATTTACCCTCAAGCTAAGCAAAATTTCATAAATCAAATGATGAAGTTTCAGCCATAACTTCATAAAACAGGAATTTTGAACATCAAGCTCATAAATCAAATGATGATATTCCAACATAGCTTCATAAAACAGAACTTGTAGCATCAAATGATGAAGTTCCAGCCATAACTTCATAAAACAAGAATTTTACCATCAAGCTAAACAAAATTTCATAAATCAAATGATGATGTTCCAACATATCTTCATAAAACAAGAATTTGAACATCAAGCTCATAAATCACATGATGATATTCCAGCCCATAGCTTCATAAAACAAGAAATTGTAGCATCAAATGATGGAATTCCAACATATCTTCATAAAACAAGAATTTTGAACATTAAGCTCATAAATCAAATGATGAAGTTCCAGCCAATCTTATTTTCTAAAAGAGAATGATCATAAAATTCAGCTAAATGAACCATAATGCAATCATCTGGGTAATTGATGGGATATGGCTCGAATGAAGTATTGGCTACCAGTTAATTTCTGCAACTGATTTCAGTAGTCAATCATAAAGGGAATTTCAGCAGATTGAAGATTTTAATATACATGGATACATGTCTATTTACACTGTTAAGCAGCCATGACAGATTCATCTTAGAGGTATGAGCATTATTGACTCAATGCAGTCTGGTAAAGAGCAAAACGTTGGATTTAAATGTGGTGCTCTGTTTAAGAGCACCATGTGTTGTATGAGCCTGCCAGCCATCACTTTATCTCATGATATGCAGATTTAAGACTTTGCACATTTGCAGCAAAAGGAAAAGGGAAGAATCACCTGGTGTATAACACAGAATCCAACTCACAGAGATGCAAAACAAAAAATTAGGAAATCAATATCGAATCATGTCCTTACAGAGTTGCTTGAAATCTGCAACACTCAAAAGGAAGAGACCGATCAGCCAAGCCTCTTCTTCTGCTGGATGTTTTTTGCTGGGGGCTGAAGAAGAAAGGACGGCAGTGCCTTCTGGACCTCTGCAGAAGCTGGGCTGAAGATGGATGAGAAACCGCCGTTAGAGGTGGAAGAGAGGAGTGCTTCCGACTGGTAGGCTGCAGATCTGTAGCTGCTGGGGCTGAAGAAGGATACAAAACTCCTTCACGTTCAATGGAGAATGGCGCTGGTGGTGACTCTCTTGCAACTGGGCTGAAATGGATGAAGGATGGCACTAGTGGTGGAAGATGGGCTGAAGGAAAGACCACCAAAACCTGCTGCTTCCTTTGCTGCTGGAAAGAAACCTCCATTCCATCCTCAGATCAGATAGCTGGAAACCCCAACATGTTACAAACTACTCCTTTGGCCAGAGCTGTAGCCAATGACAAAGAGATCGATCCCCTTTTATTGGGTTAAAAATAATGGGTAAAATGTTGCTGGGCTGAAGGCAAAAGGGGCAGCAACCGTTGAGCTGTGGCTGAATGAAAGTGTAAAGCAACTGATGGAGTTCACGCTGGATGTAGGAATCGCCGGCTGGGTCTCTTACTGCTGGTGGGTTGAAGGAAAGGGGCAGCAACCATTGGGCTGTGGCTGAATGAAAGTGGAAAGCAACTGATGGAGTTCACGCTGGATGTAGGAATCGTCGGCTGGGTCTCTTACTGCTGGTGGGTTGAAGGAAAGAGGCAGCAACCGTTCTCCTGTTGGTGGTTGGGCTGAAATAGGCTGCGGCTAGCTTGATCTTCTACTAGTGAGGAAGGAAGGTGGTGCTGGTAATGGAATCCTCTGCAAAACCCAAAATCTCCAACTCAATTGGCCTCTTCCCCCCTCTTCCTTCAATCGGCTAATGGCTACTCTTTAAAACTTTCAGCCCCTGAAAAAAAAAAAACGCAGCCCTTTCATTTATTAGGTTCCGTTAAATTTTTTTTCAAATTGAAACTTAATGCTACCGTTTTCAAAAGGGCGCATCTTGTGATTTTTTCAAATTTTTCATTTCATTTACCTAAGTTTTAGGTAAAATGAAATTTTATTATTTTTTTATTTTTTTTGGAAGTTCGGTTGTGCCATTTAAGGCTGCCTCCTTCTAAAAAAGAAATTTTTTTTATTAAAACAAATAAATAAAAAGGAAATAAATGAGAGGCTTTTATGGAAATGCCACCTCAATCCACTTTTAAAATCCTTTTGAAAATAAAGCTTTATTTTGTTTTTGCAAATCTTTTATTTTCAATTGGGGTTCCACATGTGTGTGGGCCCACTATTTTAGGACATAACATAAAAAAAAATAAAATAAAAATAAGAAAATAAAAAGAAGAGGAATTTACAAAATTGGTGCCATCTCCGGGTGGGTCCCGCTTGAGAATAAACAACTTACCTGGGAGTCTGAGTATGATGCTAGTTCAAAGGCGGGTCCCGCTCCATTTATTTGAAAATACGAGATAAAATATTATTTGTTTTTCAAGAATTTGGAAAATTGGTTTTTCAGGGCAAAAATATGGATAAATGTAAAAACAAAATTTGTAAAGAGATTTAAAATCCTTTTTGCAAAAAGTTTTGAGATAAAATCTTTAAAATCAATATCTAAATATCCAGATTGTTTTTCTTGAGAAAATTTTTGTAATTCAAAGTCCTGGGGTAAAATGGGAAAATGTGGTAATTTTGAATACCCAGGGTTTTAAAAATCAATTTGAAAAAGTTTGAAAATCAAATCTGGATGGACAATTTTGAAAATCAGGAGTTCTGGATCTCAAAATGACATGCTGTGTAGTGAAATGACGCAATGCTATTTAAAAACATGTTCTATGAAATATCACTCTGAGCTCGGACTTGAAAATTCTAGCTTTTTGTCCAGAAAAGGATTTTGAAGATTTGCAATTTGAAGATGTCTCTGAACCTAAATATGGAAATTTTGAGGCTCAAGAATGAAATTTTGGACTTTCTGGAAGGTTTAATCTCAGAAAATGACCATTTTGCCCTTCATTGCTTCCGGAGAACTGAAATGTGCCAATTGAGGGCGATGTCAAGAAGATGAGTGAAAATTTGGGGTGTTTACAGGTGTTTGGCACCGGAGTTGTTCTGTTGCAAATCCTGCAACTAAATCAAATTTTAGGGATGGCCCATTTTCTCTTGCTAATCCATCGCAAAATTGCGACAGATTATTTTTGTCAAAAATTCCCGTCGCTAATTGACATTTTTCTTGTAGTGTTATGCTAAAATCATGTCATGCTTGAACCACAACAAGAAGAACACTTCTATTTTTAAGCATACAAATTAATCATGATGTGCATGATCTTCAAACTTTATTCAATAATTTGCACAATGCTTTGAATCATAATAACTTACCACAAGCAATTTGGCTCAATTTTATAAGCAACTCATTTTTCAACTGCGCATAGGCTTGTAGTCCTCTTTGCGATATTTAGCGTTAAGTATCACTAATTTGCAAAGTTGCATGGCATTTCATATGACCAAATAGAGTAGTCACTTAAGCATTATATACATATCTAAAATTAGAATTTATTTGTGCACACAATTACATTCAAATATGAATATTATCAATGCATGAGTACTTACGCAAAACTAAAAATTTGATATGCATGTTCACCCATTTAACTATGCAAAATCGTACATGTTCATATGTATTTATGATGCGTATAATGGCCTATTCAAAACCCTAATATGACAGTGCATATAAAACCTTTCAAAATTAAGTTTTAAACACACACAAACATCACTTTAAAACTGATTTTTAAGCATGCCTTTTATTGCATTCAACTTTGAAAATTTTCTTTTCTCATGGGCATTTCACCGGACACTTAGCGTGTAGCACAATTTTTCATGCACAATTAAATTTCAGCCCATATAAACTCATATAGAATTTATACACATAATAAACAACCTAAATAATGCATTAGAACATTTCTATAGGTGTCTCACAACCTAATCTAAACAATTAGATATTCACATTACCGATTTAGGTGAAATAACCATAAGGCAACATGCATATGCCTAACTACGTATAAATTGCAACAAGCTTGCAATGAAACAAACTAGATAAGTATTTTACGAATTCAGTTTAGGAGCCCTACCACTACAAGAAAAATGGTCATTAGCAACGGAATTTTGTGACAAATTTTTTCTATCGCAACTTTGTGGTGGATTAACGAGAGAAACAAATCCGTCGCTAAATTTTGTAATATTTATGAAAATAGCGACAGAAAAACTTTCATCGCCAAATCCATCGCAAATTAGCGACGACTCAGTGACGTTAGGTTTTTGTCGCAATACCCGCAACATTTAGTGATGGATTTGGCAACAAAAGTTTTTCTGTCGCTACGTAGCAACGAAATTAGCGACAGAAATATTTCATCGCTAACTGGTCATGTAAATTTGCGACAGAGTTGCGATGGACGTAGGCCATCTCCAAATCCGTCGCTAAGTTTTTCATAAATCCCTAATCAGAACCCTTCTTTCTCTTTCCTGTTTCGTCTCTCCTGCCCGGCCGCCGCCCTCTCCCGCCCGACGCACTCCCCGGCCCGCCACCCATCGCCCGTCGCTCCCCGGTCTGTCGCCCGTCCCTCCCCCGGCCTATCGGCCCCCGTTCCACTGCCCGTCGCCCCCCGCCCGCCGCCTGGTGTCTCCCAGGTAAGTGGGTTAGTTTTTTTTTTCCGACAAGGGGTTTCCCCCCTGCCTCATTCTTTTTTTTCGGTAGGGGGGGGCGTCTGCCACATTTTTTTTTCCATCAGAGGTCGCCCCCCTGCCTTATTTTTTTTTCGGCAGGGGGGTCGCCCTCCTACCTATTTTTTTTTCGGCAGGGGGTCGCCCCCCCTGCCTCATTTTTTTATTCGGGCAGGGGGTCGCCACCTCTGCCTCATTTTTTTTTCGGCAGGGGCGGGGGGGACCCCCTGCCTTATTTTTTTTTCCAGTAGGGGGTCGCCCCCCTGCCTCTTTTTTTTTGTCGGGCAAGGGGGCGACCCCCTGCCTCATTTTTTTTTCGGTTGGGGGTCGCCCCCTGCCTCATTTTTTTATTCAGGCTGGGGTCGCTCCCCTTGCCTCATTTTTTTATTCGGGTAGGGGGGCGACCCCCTGCCTCATTTTTTTTTCTGGCAGGGGGTCGCCCCCTGCCTCTATTTTTCGACAGGGGGGGACTCCTGCCTCTTTTTTTTTCAGCAGGGGGTCGACCCCCTTGCCTCATTTTTTTATTCGGGCAGGGGTCAACCCCCTACTTTTTCGGCAGGGGGTCGCCCCCCTATCTCTTTTTTTTTGAGCAGGGAGGCGACCCCTTGCCTCATTTTTTTTTTTGATAAAGGGTCGCCCTCTTGCCTCATTTTTTTTTGGCAGGGGGGCGACATGCCGGGGGGCGCCCGACAATCGTTGGGTTTTTGAACCACGACATCACCCCGTGCCTGCCGCTCTGGGCGATGATCACTGCCTTCAGAGACCTCATGCCATTGTCATACATCGCTGACCTACTGACTGGTTGGCCGAACTCTAAAACCTGTTGGGCCGAACAGAGAGGTGATCGATGCCTGGAAGGCGTTCCGCCTCTCCAGAATCCCATCCGACTTCGATATTTATTCTAAATTTTTTCCTTTCGGTAGAGGGTGACTTCATTTTAACACAGTGTCTCTTGCAAATTTCTCAACGGATCATGCTTGTGCCCCGCCACCCGTGGTAAGTAAGTGACAAAAATAATGTAAATCGGGTAAATACCCATGGTGAGTAAGTAATGCAAGTGCATCACATGTTATTTAATTTATTAGATGCAACACTTTACTGCTCACACACTCACTTAGTTGTTGATATCTAGGACTGCTTTGTTGGAGTTTGGAGATCATGCTGAGCATGATTTTAATGTATGGGAATAGAAGTGTTCTTATTTTTGGAGTACGGATTCCATGCTAGGAATGGTAGTAGTTAGCGGAATATTGGAGTGTGTTTGTTACAGGTACATGTTTGACATTTTTTTGATATGAATGTTTTTGATGTATTGCAATGTTTAATGTGATTGTATTCATGCTTGCATGTAGTTACTTTCAATTTGATTATGACTTACATGTGAAATTGTATAATGAAAGCATGTTTCAAATGAATGCATCGTGTTATGAATAGTTTGCACATGAAAATATTAAGTTATCAATGCATGCATCTTAATTTTTGTGATTGTATGACATCATATATTGCATGATAAATTTGAGATTTTCTTTATCATAACATTCTGATGATTCTCTTTTAACTGGTTAGGATACTGTTCATAACATCATACGACAAAATGACTGCAAACCCTGAATGAATGTATCGTAGGATAGTTGACAATGAGTTATCGCATGAATATATGGATGGTGGTGAAAGTGTTATTAAATTTGCAACGGCAAGTGTCAGTACAGTGTATCCCACAGGTCGGATTAGGTGTCTCTGCAAGATTTGTAAGAACAATTGATTTGTAGAACCTCATGGCATTAGACATCACCTATACAAAAAGGGTTTTGTGAGTGATTATCAGAATTGGATGTTTCATGGTGAAGAATTTAGAAACAATTTTGATGCACGGGTGAATGCGGTGCACGATAATCCATATATGGAATGATTTGAAATACTTGATATGAATAATTTGAAACAATTTGAATGTATTGCATAACATTTTTTATTTGTTAGAATATGGTTCGTGGAACTTATAGTGGTCGTTTGTTCAGTAGTAGCCAGTCTCAACCTTTATCTTCAAAGACTCCTTTGATAGGTATATCATTTAACTAATTGGATGCTTGATTAGTTGAAATGCGCATTATGAGAATTTTTAACGTATTTTTTTACAGATGATGTTTCGCCTGTAAATGACCCACCTACACCAGTTGATCATACAAGTCAGGAGCCAACACAGGATGCAGAGGCTTCTCAGTCTGAGACAAGAAGACTCATTCGAATAGTGTATATCGATAAACAACCGTAAGTATTTCATTTTCACTTATTATATATCTTATAAATATTGTATATTGATATTTACTGTGTACCAATTCATGTGCAACACGAGGTTTGAGCCATAAGAAGTAGTATGTGATATTAGGAAATCACTACTTCAACATCTACCAGGACCGATCACTCAATGGAAAGAGTATCCAAAAGAGGTGATAGACAGATAGTGGTCTTCATTTATGGTATATAGTTGTTTGTCATAGTTAATGTGTTTCATATTTAATTATTTGTTATAGTCATGTCTACTAATTTTTTAAAAATATTTGTAGGCTTCGAATCGCTTTGCGACTACGATGGAGGAACATGATGCAAGGAAGGTGTGGCAGAAGATGACTACCAATCAATTTGCAAACATGCTGCACAATATGAAGACTGCAGCAAGAAAAGCATCTGGCGGGATAGATGATCCACTACAGTGGAAGGGCTATGGACCTCCTACTATCAGGTCAAATGTTTGGGATGCAATATGTAACAAGTGGGTTGAGGATGTATTTCGAAACCGCTCAGCGAAGGCTGCACAAAATCGAGCGAAAATTCCTGAAGCCCATCTACACACAGGTGGATCTAGGACTTTTGGGATCCACCTGAAGAAAATGGTAACTCATCAATATATAAACAAATCAATTTTATAAGTATTGTTGCAAACCTGTTAACTAAATATTTTATCATTTCACTTCGCAGGAAGCAGAAAAAAGAGAGATTGTGCCATACAAGGATGTGTTTGTTCAAACACATAAATGTAAGACCACGGGAGAGTTCATATCGGAGAAGGCAAGAACGACAACGGTATGTATTTATTGTATTAATAATCATTATAATATATATGTTATCATAAACATTGTAATTCTTAATTATTAATTTATACTTTAAACATTAATTTGTAGGAGTCATATGACCAACAGATGGTAGAGCGATATGGCGATGACTCTACTCAGCATCCATCATTTAATCCTGCAGCATGGGTGTTATCGTTGCAAAATTTTTCCCGTCTTCCCTTCCTTGCGGAAGAGAGAGGGAAATGCTTTCGCGCTTCAAACTTGACCGGATTTTTGGAAATTGTTTTTGAAATACTCGCCTCCGTTTTGAAATTGTGGGAAAATCCATGGGATGGGGCTCGACCTGTCGGTACGAGGTTCGACCGTTCCTGCCGCCTTTAACAGGGGTAATCGAACCAAGGACTAAAATTGTGCTTAACTTAGTGAAATTATCGAAATTGTGTTCTATCCTAAATGCACATAGAATTCAGGCATGTGCTATGAGATTTGGTAAAATATAAGTTGAAAAACTATGATGTATGCTTAGAAAGTATTTGCAATTGAAAAGCATTTCTCAGGAAAATATGAAAATTAATCTCTCAGGAAACTCAGGCGAAGAAGGTTTGAAAATCTCAGGAAAGTTTATAAAGACTTAGAAAATCTTGAAGAGATGAGAATTTCAAGAAAATCTTGAGAAAGTTAGATGAGAATCTCGGGAAAATCTTGAGAGAATTTATAAAGACTTAGAAAATTGAGAATCTCAGGACAATTTTGAGAAAGATTAGAAAGACTTGGAAAAATGAGAATCTCAGGAAAGTTTTAAGAAAATTTATAAAGACTTGGAAAATGAGAATCTCAGGAAAATTTTAAGAAAATTTATAAAGACTTGGAAAAATGAGAATCTCAGGAAAATTTTAAGAATTCTTGAGAAAATATGAATTTTTGAAAAGGAAAGCACTTGTTGAGAAAATGCAGACTTTAAGAATTTTCTTAAGAAAATGATAAGAAATTTATAGGAAAAATTCATTGGAGAAGGAAATTTAAAACTTAGGAAATTTAAATCCTGAGAATCTTGTCTTTGAAATATCTGAAAATCAACTTTGATTTTTGAGAAAGATGAGAAATTCCTTTTTGAAAAGAATCTTAAGAAAATAACATTCCAAGGAAAATCATAGGAAAGCTTTGATTTGGAAAATCCAACTTCGAATATCATCATAGTTTCTTGAGAAATTGATTCCATGAAGTGAAAATCTTTTGAGAAAATCATGAGAAAAACGAATGATGCAGATGATTTGAATGAATGAATGCACTTTTGAAAATATTTCTGAAAAATTTGTTGGAAAGGTGTGGATTAATCCAAAGTAAATCCTTCACATATTCTGACTGTGGCCATGAATATATTCAGGGTTTATTTGAATTAATGCACAATATTTTGAAAACATTGAAAATATGAGGTGCATTTTCAAGATAGCCTAAGAGTGTAGGCTCAATGTGACTGGTAGAGAGATGATGGATCTGGGTCTCGTACATATTCCGACTAGGGCCGTAAATATGGACTCCACCGAGTTCATCAACTCTCTAAGAGTTGGTGCACGTGCCATTCATGTTCATCCACGGTGAATTTGGAAAATTGAGATATATGCATCATATAATCAGAATATTACTGAAATCAAACTATATGAGATGCGGCCTAATCCAAGCAGTAAAAGTAAATCTTATTCCAAGGTTTACATTGGATTATTACATTTCATAACATAAAAAAAAAAAAATTTGAAATGGAGCCAAAGAATCTGCATCTTCTAGATTTTCCTGCAAAATGAGAGTTAGTACAAAATAAACAAGGAAATTGACATATATACTATATACAACAAAGATATATAGGTAAATATAGAAATACTCGAACTTATGATGGATGATATATGATAATGAAGATATATTTACAAAAGTAAGAGAAAATGAAAATATATGTAATAACAAGTACACATGAAGGGATATATATATATATATATATATGTATATAAGTATGTATACATGTATATATATATATAGACATATACATATACATATATACGTATACATATAGGTAGATATACTATAGATATACATACACATATATATATATATACATATAATGAGAAAATATACAAATTTAATGGAAATTCCATATAATGGGTAAAACCAGAAAATACAGGTATATACATTTTCTGTAGGCGATTTTACATAGCCGTATTTCACAAATTACAAGATAATTTTCGATAAAAATCGGTATAGAGCTTCCCTATATAACAATAACGAAGCTTGTAAAAGATGATGTAGAGATCATGAACGGATATGGATATATCCGTTCATGAACATAGCCGATTTACAAGAATGGGTACTTCTGCAGAAAGGATGGTAAATAAATAGCATACATAGTGTGCAGGAATTATGTATCAATTTACTATAATGATGCTATATACAATAACATAGATATAGGCGATAGTGCTGTGCTTAGTGTAAGGTATCTAAGTACCATTGAGGTAATGGCAGGGTGTACCGGTGGTATGAGTGGAATGCAATAAAGACATAAAATCCTAAACAGGTTTGCAAAGGTTATGGCAAGGGCAATGTGGATTTACAGGAACAAAATAGGTTATGCATGCTGAGCATATGAGGGTGATGATATTATTATGTTATGCTGAAAGATGTATGGCAAGAGTGATGCATATAGTGAAGTTAAATGAAAGGCTGCCAAGAGACCCAGCAATATGACCAAGGATGTGCTGTTAAAAATTTTAATGACATACTGTAATATAGAATGGGGTACTGTAGAGGCATTTAGTGATCTGCAAAATAGATAGTGGGATGCAAAATTATAACCTAAAGACGTATAAAATACAGAAAACGTGAGTGTAATATACAAAAAAAAAAAAAAACAGAGAAAAGAAGAAAAAATTGTAATGTGGATGACATGGTATAACACAGGGAGATCCATAACTACAAATGGTCTTCAGATATTGTAAGAATGCAAAAGAGGAAAAATTCTGCAAAACAGATATTACTATTGCATACAAGCCTTATTCAATAAAGAGAGTAACCAAGGTATGAAATAACATCCTATGTGTGTAAAATATGAAGATATACAGATGGAGCAAACTGGGAGTGAACCTATGAACAAAGGTAGGGTGAATTTTATATACAGGTAATAAGATGGAAGGGGAAATCGATGCACATGAGCTATTGGCTGAAGCATTCAATAAACCTGGTAAAGTATGTGATATAGTTATAACTATAACATATTTGCATTACGATATTTTCAGCCTAACACAATCCATAATCTCTCTCTCATTCCTTATGCTCTACATCACACGATAGTCATAATATTCATACCACAGGGCTACTGTAAACCCAACTTTGCACAGCAATTTGATACTACCAATTTTGAAGGTTGGTAAAAGTAATGGCCCACAACAATGGTTATAAGTAATGGTATTGACTAATATACAGGTATGGTGATTTTGAGCAAAGCATATTTGAATTTTCGTGTATAATGTAACACCGGATCATGAAGAAGATTTAACCAAACAAAAGGGCATAACTAACATAAAGTTAAGGCTGAGAAATGCATAACTAATGAAATTAGCATTTTGAAGCAAGCACATAAGTTGTCCAGATGACAGTAAACTGAGCAAATGGACCTCAGAGGGAATATGTTATGTGAAATATACAGAGGATGTACGTCTGGCCTTAAATAGATGAAACCACTGCAGACATACCTTGGTTTAGCAGGGCTGAGGAGATCTTCTTCTTTTGAAAGCTCTGCAGAAGGTCAATCGTGATGCCAGAGGGAAGGACTGGAGCCGTGGGTCTTCTCTTTTATCGTTGAACAAAAGATGGCTGAGGTTAAGGGAAATCGCCCTTGTGATTGGCCTCGTTGGCTGGGCTGAAATAGAGAGGGATGGACACGTTAGCTGGGCTGAACTGCTGTGGCTGGAGGAGATGCAGATGGCTGGAGGTGATGTGGAGGATGGTGATGGAGTTCACGCTGGGCTGAAGGTAGATGGATAGCAATCGTTGGAGGTGAAAGGGGAAATGCTGGAGGGTTAGGGGCAAAGGAAAGGTGGGCGATAAAGGCTGAATCTCTGCTACAGCTGAAGGATGGTGGATTGAAAGAGATGCCAACGTTGGCTGGGCTGAAGGACTGAAGATGGCCCTCGATCCTCCAATGGCTAGGGCTGAAGATGGCTTGAAAGAAATCTGTTGAAGGTCCGTGAAGACGTCGCCCCCCTCCTGCTGAAGATGGCCCCCTCTCCTCAAAATGGTTGGTTGGAGCTCCAAAACGCCTCTTTCTTTCCTCCTTTGGCTCCCTACCAAAAAAAAAAAAAAAATCGAAAACCCAAATCAAAAGATCCTCCTCCTTTCCTTCGTGAGTGTCTCCCTTTCTAAAGAAGAAAAACTTTCCTTTCCTCTACAAAAGCAACGCATCCCCTTCCCTTAATGAGGTTCCGTTAAAAAATTTTTTTTTTTTTGAAAATTTTGTTGAAAATTTTTGCAAAGGCATGAAACCGATGCCTCATTGCTTTGAAAGCTTGCTATTTTAAAAGAGGCGCCTCTTTTCTTTTTTTTTTTCAAAATTTTGTTTCATTTACCTAAGTTTTAGGTAAAAATGAAAAAAATTTTACTTTAGGAAATTTGGCTGTGCCATTAAGGCTGCCTCTTTCTAAAAAAAAAAAAAAATTATTTAAACAAATAAAAAGAAAACAAAATAAAAAGTGAGAATTGAAATAAATGAGAGGCTTTTATGGAAATGCCACCTCAACCTACTTTTAAAATCCTTTTGAAAATAAAGGTTTGTTTTGTTTTTGAAAGTCTTTTATTTTCAATTGGGGTGCCACATGTGTGTGAGCCCACTAACTAAAAAAATAAAAATAAAAAATAAAAATAAATAAGAAATGAAAAAGACAATTTTGCAAATTGGTATGAACTCCGAGTGGGTCCCACTTGAGAATAAGATACTTACCTGAGAGTCTGAGTATGATGCTAGTTCAAAGGCGGGTCCCGCTCCATTTATTTGAAAATACGAGATAAAACATTATTTGCTTTTCAAGAATTTGGAAAAATTGGGTTTTCAGGGCAAAAATATGGATAAATGTAAAAACAAAATTTGTAAAGAGATTTAAAATCTTTTGCGATAAAATCTTTAAAATCAAAATCCAAACATCCAGATTGTTTTCTTGAGAAAAATTTTGTAATTCAAAGTCCTGGGGGTAAAATGGGAAAGATTGGCAATTTTGAAATCCTAGGGTTTTAAAAATCAATTTGAAAAAGTTTAAAAATCAAATCTGGATGGACAATTTTGAAACTCAGGAGTTCTGGATCTCAAAATGACATGCTGTGCAATGAAATGATGCAATGCTATGCAAAGACATTTTCTATGAAATGTCACTCTGAGCTCGGACTTGGAAATTTTACCTTTTGGTCCAGAAAAAAGGATTTTGAAATTTTGCCATTTGAAGATGTCTCTGAACCTAAATATAGAGATTTTGAGGCTCAAGAATGAAATTTTGGACCTTCTGCAAGGTTCAATCTTGGCAAATGACCATTTTGCCCTCCAGCGATTTCAGAGGCTGGATGTTGATGCTTGGTGGAAATGTTGGGGAGGTGAGTGAAAATTTGGGGTGTTTACAGATGCCCCTCTTTGCTACTAAGCCGGCTCATGGCCGAGCTTAGTGGCAAAGAAAACACACCAAATTTGGGCTATACGAAAAAAATGCCCCGATTAGAAGGATCTGACTCGGTGTGAAGAAATTAGCCCGAGGAAGATGGTAGATATGAAGCGAAGAATGGAGAGAAAAGATTCACTCTATGAGAGTGAAGTTCAGGTTTATGCCCTTAACCTGGATGGGACAGAAATACCTCGCATGGAACGAAGCTCAGGTTTGACCCTTAACCTGATGGGACAGAAATACCTCGCATGGAACGAAGCTCAGGTTTTGACCCTTGACCTGATTGGGGAATGGAATATCTCATCGAAATGAGACTCAGGTTTGTACCCTTAACCTGATCGGGCGGAAGATGAAATACCTCTTTGATTGAGGCTCAAGTTTGTACCCTTATCCTGATCGGGCAGAAAATGGAATACATCTTTGATCGAGGCTCAGGTTTGTACCCTTATCCTGATCGGGCGGAAAATGAAATACCTCTTTGATTGAGGCTCAGGTTTGTACCCTTATCCTGATCGGGTGGAAAATGGAATACCTCATCAGAGGAGGCTCAGGTTTATACCCTTATCCTGATTGGGCGGAAAATGAAATACCTCTTTGAATGAGGCTCAGGTTTATACCCTTATCCTGATCGGGCGGAAAATGAAATACCTCTTTGAGTGAGGCTCAGGTTTGTACCCTTATCCTGATCGGGTGGAAAATGAAATACCTCTTTGATTGAGGCTCAGGTTTGTACCCTTATCCTGATCGGGCGGAAGATGAAATACCTCTTTGATTGAGGCTCAGGTTTGTACCCTTATCCTGATCGGGCGGAAAATGGAATACCTCTTTGATCGAGGCTCAGGTTTGTACCCTTATCCTGATCGGGCGGAAAATGAAATACCTCTTTGAGTGAGGCTCAGGTTTGTACCCTTATCCTGATCGGGTGGAAAATGAAATACCTCTTTGATTGAGGCTCAGGTTTGTACCCTTATCCTGATCGGGCGGAAAATGGAATGGAATCCTCGAAGGAAGAGACCATGATGGAACCTTTGGATTTTGCACAATAAATCCAATAGGGTTTTTGCAAAAGGAAGGAAAATGGGGTCCCTAAAGCTTGAAAAGGGATTGGTTTTGGGCGTCTCATTGCTGAGACTAAAATCAGCTTTTGAAATTGCCTTTTGCGGGAAATGATTGGTGGTTCGACCTCGAACCGAAATGGGACTGTCTATGGTGGGACAGTGGGGACACAGGGAAGTGTGCAAATTTGAGAGTTCATGCTCTCAAAGAAGGGAAGGAATCAAGTCCTTAGGAGGGATTTAAAATTGGTGTCAGGATGCATCGAAAACGGACATCAAGCTCTCACTTCATGTCAGGATAGCTAGAAAATATTGCCAAAATGTTGGAAATTTTGCTGTTGATTCAAAATTTTTGAAAATGTCGCACATGGTTGCAAAGATATTCTTTATTTTCTACCCAAAGCATTACCTCCAAACAGGGTTCACTTCGTGGAATCGACATTGGAAATCCAAATTGCTTGTGATTGACCGTCTTCAAGGAAGCTATCAATTTCCTTGATATGAGCAGAAAAGAGAATTTGATATTATGAAAGCAATTGATGAAAGAGTATTGATAGTAGAATTTCACAAGATTAAAGAGGATTCTTGATAGATCTAACAGTTTGATATCCTGAGAGCTTCTCTCTTGATAATCTTTCTGCACTCTTTTGGCTCTCTGGGTTTTGGCTGCATTCTCCTTTATTTTGGAGATGTTCTGACTTTTTCTCTCTTTCTTTTTCATCTCTTTCTCTCTTTTGGGAAGGGTACGTCACAAACTCCTTCATCTTGGAGATGTTTCGATCCTTCTTGGGCGATGGGTTTGAAGATCTTTGGGTGATAGCTGAAATTAAATATCTTTTAGGGATTGTCGAGAGGTTCATCGCATCTGCCTTCATCTCGACAGTGCTTTGGACTTTCCCTGGAAGGATCCGTCACAAACTCCGTCATCTTGGAGATGTTTCGAATCTTCTTTGGCCCCGGGGGTCTACTCGCCTAATTCGCCTTCATCTTGACGACAGGTGAGAGATCCCTTTTGCGGATATTTAATTGCAGCTTAGGTGATTTTGAGGAAACGGGCTTGGGTAAATGCTCTCTTTTCTAGCACTCAAGATATTTCCACTGCCTTGTCTTTACAAGAATAATCCTTAAAGATGTGCCATAACTGTGATCAATATCAATCATCTACGACTTTTCAATAACATTGAATCTTCTTTTCTGGCCATATCGAGGACTTATCCTTCATCCTTTTGGTTGGCCAATAAAAAGAATTTGAATTTTGAATCTCTTTTCGCAAAAGCTTCACTCTTTTGGAAGTAATGCTGAAGGTAAACTGATTAGTGCAATAAAGATTCTGAAATCAACAAATAATTTGACAAATTGACTAAATTTTCTTGAAATCCTTAGTGAAAGTGAGTATTTGAAATCCGGCTCAACGCATCCGTGACGAAAATTCTCCTCTCTTTTTCCCCAAAAAGAGAGACTCAGGCTTAGCCCTTACTTGAATGGGAAATGGGAAATACTCCTCTCTTCCCTAAAGAGGAGGTGTTTGCAAAACGAACTTTCGAAGAGAAATTGAGCTTTCGTCAAAGCTCCCTAATATTAGGCTTCTCTTATGGAAAGGGGGCCGATAATAGTGAGGTCTGAAAATTGGGTCATGAAAGGAACGAGTCCATCACACTCTCCCTGCAAAGAGGGTCTTTCATGACGAAGATGGCCTAGTATGAAATTGGGGGGTCACTGTTATCATCGCAAAATTGTTCCCCTCCCTTGCGAGAGAGAAACGAATTTCGCGAGTCAAACTCGACCAAAGTTTTGAAAATGATTTTTGAAAATTTACTCGCCTCCGTTTTGAAAATTTGCTGGAAAATTCCGTAGAATGGGATCCGCCTGTCGGTACGAGGTTCAACCGTTCCTGGCGCCTTTACCAGGGGTAATTGAACCAAGGATCAATTATGTGCTTTAACTTGACTCAAATATCTAAATGATGCTCTATTTTTCCTAGAATGCACAAAGAATCAGGCTTGTGCTATGGAATTTTGAAAATAATGCAAGTTTGAAAAAAATATGATGTTTGCTTTGGAAAATTGAAATATGCTGGAAAATGATTGGAAAAGTGTTGGAAATGGAATCCTTGGGAAAATCATTGAATTTCATTGGAAATCAGAAATTTGATTGGAAAATGAATTCTTAGTAAAACTTGAATCTTGGGGACAAACAATTTTTGAAATTTGGAATTTCTTTTCTAAGAAAATGGATTTGAGAATTCTGAGAAAATCTAAGAAATTCATTGGAAAATGACTTTTGAAATGGAAAATGAATTCTCAGGAAAAACTGGAAAATATGAGAAAATCGATTTCTGAAAACTTGGGATTTTGAAATTTGAGAATTTGAAAACATAGGAAAATCTTGGTTTGAAATTGGGAAATGCTTTGAAATCTCTTTTGAAAATTCAGGATTTTGAGAAAATCAGATCCTGAGAAAGACTTGGAAATTTTTGAGAAAGCTGAATTTTCTGAAATTGAAATTGGAAAATGAATTTGAGAATAATGCAATTTGAATGATATGAATGAATGAATATGAATTTGAAAAGGGAATTTCAATTAAGAAATTGGGAAATCCTTTTAAAACTTTGAAAAAAATGCAGTGCATTTTGAAGTTAGCTTAAGTGTGTAGGCTGAATGTGGCTAATACGAAGATCATAAATCTTGGTTTTCTTCGTATTCTGACTATGGCCATAAACACGAATCCCACCGAGTTTATAAACTCCATAAAAGCTTGTGCACGTGCCATTCGTGTAAACCATAGTGGATTTGAAATAAATGCACATGAATCATACATCAAATATCGAAATTTGCATAAATTAAACTATATGCAATGCAATCCTATTCTAAGCAGAAAAGTAACTCTTATTCCAAATTATTACATTTGATGTTACATTGAATTGAAATAAAATAAGAAAATAAAATCTTCTTCTTGAATATTCCTGCAAAACTAGAAAACAAGGTTAGCACAAAAATGTAGGTTTTTCTGAATTTATCCGAAAATATGGGAAATTATCGGATATTATTCAGATATAAACCCAAAATCATACCCCCTTTGATATAAACATGATGAATAATGAAAAAATTTCGAAAATAAACTTGAAAATTCGAAATTGGGGTCAAAATGACCAAAATACCCCTGATAACCTTGAAATCAGGGTTTTCTGAAAGAATTTTTATAAATTTTGGAAATTTGAAAATCAAATGAAATAAATCAAACATAATATGATAAAATATGATGATATGCATGAAATTTTGGAGAATTAGAAATTGAAATTTCGAAATTTAGATCAAAATGACCAAAATACCCCCGATAACAAGACTATGGCCTTGAAACCAGGGTTTTCTGAAATAAATTTTGCAAAATTGAAAAATATGAAATGCAAAGGAGATTAAAATTAACCCTAATATGATTCTACATGCTTATGTACATGATAAAAACCCTAAAATGGCGAAAATATCATAAAATATTGAATTTAACCTGATTTTCGCTTGATTTTCGCTTCTGAATTTAAAGATAAACTAACACATAGAGCAAATGAACTTGGAATTAAACCAAATTTGGCATGGACACCTAAAATAACCCTAAAAACAGAATGAAGCTCGAAAATCTAATTTTTTTGTATTTTTAAATATGGAAATTCAAATAAAAACCCTAAATTTCATGATTTTTGCCTAAAATATTGATTCTAAAGGGGATTTAGGATATCAAACTTCCATAAACATTTCCCAAATTTTATGGGATGACATAGGAAAGTAAGACAAGGATTTGTTCCTTTGACACTTTTTGGTTTTGACCTATGGTCGGAGCTGTACCACTCCGGCAAGTCGGATCGAAATCCGGCGACTCTAGTAAATGAAGGAAACATATAGGTTTTGGTAGAAAATATAGGAAAAATAGCAGACCGATGGGAAAATAGCTGAAATTATGGTAAAATGTCCCTGACAAACAGAGAAAGATTTGATATTTTGACACTATTAGGATTCGGGTTACGGTTTGGAAAAGGCTACACTGTTATCAGAGACCTAAATCTCTGGAATTTCTGGACATTGGAATCTGTTAGACAGAAAGAGAAAATCCGGGAAAAATAATGAAACAGATCCAAAAATTCCCAAATTTTGGGAAATGATAGACAATTATGTTAGAAACAACTTTCATGTTGAAAATGTTTGCAGACAGGTTACAGATTTGGCGTACTTGATGCATTAGAGCCTGTCTATACCCTGACAAAGGAAAATCGAGATTTTCTCAAAGGTCTGGGAAATCCGATTTTTGTAAGAGGGCAAAACTGCTTGGAAAAACATAAAAATTTCCAGATCACAAGTAGATTCAATTATGAATCCACTGTGATTTTTGGAGGACGATTCGGATCTCCCACAAGGGTGGTGTCGGAGGTTCTTGTCTGCTAAAGCAAGAATTGAAATTTCTGGATGACAGAAAACCCGATTTAGGGTTTGATTTGTTTGATAGGGTTCCAAAACCCGAATTGAATCAAATTTTCGGCAGTAGAACAAAAACATATGACTAAGACTACTATGCATTTTTTTGGATTTTTTAATAGGAAATTACACATAAGATCATAATTGGACATGATGCATAAATCAAACCTAAAATAAATATCAATAAAACTACATTAAATGCTTATGAAATTGAATTTTTTTTCCTAAATACAACATAAAAACTACATGATAACAAAAATAAAAAGATAAATGACAGGGGTATGATCAATTTTGTTGTTGGCTCTCAAAAGAAAGATCCAATTCATGTAATGGATGGATCTCACCCTTCACATAGCCTACACATGTGATATGTGTTTTTTTTTTTTATTCACGACCATGGAAGAAACTCTTTATATACTCTTGGATACGATCGAGCTTAACTGCACATTACCCTCATGAAGATAAATCTTGGAGTGCTCATGTCAAGATGCGACAAAAGGGAAAAATCGCATAGAAAGAAGCATGGCAAAATAATGCAAATATTAAAAATCTACCAAGCAAAGGGGTCTTACCTTAGGATTTGGCTGAGTTTTATTTGAAGGAGTGTTAATAGGCACCAACCGGAGAGGCTTCAAAGTTGCAGAGGCTGGGGGCCACAACTGGTGGTGTATGACTGCATCCACTGGAGGGAATACACCAAGGAGGGGCCTTCTGGTCATACGTTGAAGGAAATAGTGTTGTGGCTTGGGGACCAAAAGGTAGCCGTGGAGATGGCGTGATGGAGGAGGTTGCCGCCACAAGTTTGAAGGTGGGCTTCAGTTGTGCTGGAGTGGCTGCTGAAAGTGGATGGTGAAGGTTGGTACAACTTCAAAGTGGCTGTAGCTGTGTAGGTAGTAATGACTGCTAAGGGGGATGGAGAGAGAATAGCCCAAAAACAAAGAAAGGGCTGCTGTCTAAGGGAAGATGGAGCTGCTATTCGGTGGCTGCCAATGGTGGGCCTTGGTTGGAGATGGCTGAAGGAGATGCTGAACCCGATTTGAAGGAGTTTGTTGCAGCTGTAATGGCTGCTGTAGTTGCTACCAAGGTGTGGTTGAACCGATGGTGATTGGTGCTGAAGTTGAAGGGGCTGGTACGACTGAACTGGGCGTCCAAGGAGGTGGCAGCCGGTTGAAGCTGCCAAGGAGGTGGATATGGTCACCCTGGAGGAGGGCTCCTGCTGTTGGCTGGAGAAAGGATCTCTGGCTGGAGCTTGAATGGCTGGAAGTTCAGCTTCTATTGGTGGTGATGAAGGCTGTTGGCAGTGGCTGAGAGAGATGGCAGATGAAGCTGCCAAGGAGGTTGGTAATGGCTGGAAGTGCTGCAGCCAAGGGGTGAGAAAGAGAGAGTTCAAGGGAGAGAGAGAGAGAGAGAGACGTGAATTCAGCTTGGGAGGCCAGCCGTTCTTTTTTTTTCTTTTGTTTTTGATTGGTAACTTAGGAAAGATGATATCTTTCCCTAAGTTACCATTGATTAATGAAGGAGGCTGTGTAATGCCCAAGGCTACAGCCGTATGGCTTTAGAGGAAGAAAAGAGT
Organism: Nuphar pumila; assembly: GCF_984573655.1. Taxonomy (NCBI): domain Eukaryota; kingdom Viridiplantae; phylum Streptophyta; class Magnoliopsida; order Nymphaeales; family Nymphaeaceae; genus Nuphar; species Nuphar pumila. Next base: position 91,397,367 of record NC_143260.1, read on the forward strand.
AAGGAAGGGAAGAAGGAAAAGGAAAAGGAAAGAAGAAGGGAGAAAGAAAAGGAAAGAAAGGGAGGAAAAGGAGAGGGAAAAAGGAAGAGAAGGGGGCTGGAAGAACCATACGTGAGTGGAGGGAGAGGAAAGAAAGGAGGAAATAAAGAAAGAAAGAAAGAAAAGAAAAAGGAAGAAGAAAGAAAGAAAAGAAAGAAAGAAGGAAAGAAAGGAAGGAGGAAAGGGAAAGGAGAGGAGGAGAGAAAGGAAATGGAGAAATAGAGGGGCTGGAGGTTTGGGCGACCACCTTGTGGGTCCCACCTTTCTAAAAAAAATAAAAATAAAAAATAAATAAAAATCAATAAAAACAAAAATAAACAAATAAAAAGAAGCATCTTTTTTTTTTTAATAAAATAGAAATGCAAATGAATGGGCCATCTCAGAGCGGGTCCAAATTTCAATTTTGAAATTTATTTTGAAGATTAGAGGGGTAAAATAGTCTTTTCAAAAAGTTTCCAGACGAAACGAGCTATTTTTGGCAGTTTTTTAAACGAGCTCGGATTTTGAAGTTCAATACCCCGTTGCGAAGCAAATCCAGTGTAGAATTTAAAAAATGTAATTTTGAAAGAAATCCAGATTGTTTTTCTCGAGAAAATGCTTTCAAATCTATTTTTAGACAAAATGAGCTACTTTTGGCAGTTTTTGAAACGAGCTCGGATTTTGAAGTTTAATAGCTCGTTGCGAAGCAAATCCAGTATAGAATTTGAAAATTTGATTTTGGAAGAAATCCAGATTGTTTTTCTCGAGAAAATATTTCCAAATTTAGACTCCCGGGGGTAAAAATGTTAATTTTGGAAACCCAGGGTTTGAAATTGATTTCTGAAAACTTTTAAAACTCAATCTGGATTGAAATTTATAAAACTGGAGTTTTGGACTTCGAAAATGAAATGAAATGTGATGAAATGTTATGAAATGCTAAGAAATGATATGAAATGATGAGAAATGACATGAAATGCTATGCGAAATGCTAACCCTGAATGAAGAATTTTGGATGTTAGACCCCGATTGACACTTGTACCAGTTCAAAAAGTGTTAAAATTGACAAAATTTGCAAAAATGGTTGAAGAAATGATTTTCGAGCTCTGCCAAGCTAGAGTAACACTGAAAATTAGGGTTTGAGCTGGATTCAACTGAAATGAACTGGATTGAGTTGGGTTTTAGAGTTTCAGAACTCAAATGAACTCAACAGACACTGACTCAACTGACCTTTCCAACTGAATTTTCAAGAAAAGCTGCCATTTTTAGAGAAATGGTATGGAATGGTCATTGGAATGAAGTGAATTACGAACCTGAAGTGGGTTTGAGCTAAAACAAAGGTCAGTAATACTGAGATGAACTAAAATCAAGTCTCAAACACTAACTCAACTGACTGAACTCGGCTCAATTTCAGCTGAAAGAGCTGAAATGGACTAAAATGGGCTCCTGAACACTTAGAAATGGTTTTGAACTGAAATTGGAGCACTTGAACTCCTAGTGAGCTCAAGTTAGACTCTGGGGAACATGACTGACTGGGAATGACTGACTTGGAGACAATTGGCTTGGATTCGAGTGAGAAATGAGCTCATTTTTGAAGAAATGATCCCATTTTGGCAGGAATGGTCAGAAATGAAAATGGTCTGTTCATTGTGAGCTCAGATGAGCTTGAGATGACTGATATTTTAACTGTCCTGAACTGACCAATGAGCTTAGTTGACTCCGACTGACTAGGGTTCGGGATGACCTAGGGGTAAAATGGTAATTTTCCTAATAAAAATGGGTAAAATGTTGATTTTTTGAAACTGACTCGGGGTTTGACTCCTACACTGACCTACAGGGTTGGCACTACACGAGGAGGGATTTTTAAGAATAGATGAGGAAAATTTGGGGTGTTTACAGATGCCCCTCTTTGCTACTAAGCCGGCTTGAAGACGAGCTTAGTGGCAAAGAAAACACACCAAATTTGGGCTATAAAAAAGGCCCCAGTTAGAAGGATCTGACTGGGTATGAAGAAATTAGCCCTGATGAAAATGGTAGATATGAAATGGAGAATGAAGAAGAAAAATTTACTTCAAAAGAAGTGAGATTCAGGTTTTGCCCTTAACCTCGATGGGACGGGAAATACTTCGCATAGAAACGAAGCTCAGGTTTGACCCTTAACCTGACCGGGAAATGAAATACCTCATCAAAGGAGGCTCAGGTTTGTATCCTTATCCTGATTGGGAAGAAAATGAAATACCTCATCAAAGGAGGCTCAGGTTTGTATCCTTATCCTGATTGGGAAGAAAATGAAATACCTCATCAAAGGAGGCTCAGGTTTATACCCTTATCCTGATTGAGAAATGAAATACCTCCTCAAAGGAGGCTCAGGTTTGTACCCTTATCCTGATTGGGCGGAAAATGAAATACCTCATCAAAGGAGGCTCAGGTTTGTACCCTTATCCTGATTGGGCGGAAAATGAAATACCTCATCAAAGGAGGCTCAGGTTTGTACCCTTATCCTGATTGGGCGAAAAATGAAATACCTCATCAAAGGAGGCTCAGGTTTGTACCCTTATCCTGATTGGGAAGGAAAATGAAATACCTCATCAAAGGAGGCTCAGGTTTGTACCCTTATCCTGATTGGGCGGAAAATAAAATACCTCATCAAAGGAGGCTCAGGTTTGTACCATTATCCTGATTGGGCAGAAAATGAAATACCTCATCAAAGGAGGCTCAGCTTTGTACCCTTATCCTGATTGGGCAGAAAATGAAATACCTCATCAAAGGAGGCTCAGGTTTGTACCCTTATCCTGATTGGGCGATGAAATGGTAAGTTGGATGGTGAATAAGACAATTTTCTTGAAGAGGAATAAGGTGACTCTTTCAACAACACGAAAGATGAATTCTTTCGACAACACGAAAGATAACAAGGCGATCCAAAGGAACAAGGCGATTCTTTCAACAACGCGAAAGATGACAAGACGATCCAAAGGAGCAAGGAGATTCTTTTGACAACGCAAAAGATGAATTCTTTCGACAACGCGAAAGATGGGAAAGGTGATCCAAAGGAACAAGGCGATTCTTTCAACAACGCGAAAGACGATAAGGCGATCCAAAGGAGTAAGGAGATTCTTTTGACAACGCAAAAGATGAATTCTTTCGACAACGCGAAAGATGGGAAAGGCGATCCAAAGGAACAAGGCGATTCTTTCAACAACATGAAAGACGATAAGGCGATCCAAAGGAGTAAGGCGATTCTTTTGACAACGCAAAAGATGAATTCTTTCGACAACGCGAAAGATGGAAAAAGGAGATCCAAAGGAGCAAGGCGATTCTTTCAACAACGCGAAAGATGATAAGGCGATCCAAAGGAGTAAGACGATTCTTTTGACAACGCAAAAGATGAATTCTTTCGACAACGCGAAAGATGGAAAAAGGCGATCCAAAGGAGCAAGGCGATTCTTTCAACAACGCGAAAGATGATAAGGCGATCCAAAGGAGTAAGGTGATTCTTTTGACAACGCAAAAGATGAATTTTTTCGACAACGCGAAAGATAACAAGGCGATCCAAAGGAACAAGGTGATTCTTTCAACAACGCGAAAGACGACAAGGCGATCCAAAGGAGTAAGGCGATTCTTTTGACAACGCAAAAGATGAATTCTTTCGACAACGCGAAAGATGGGAAAAGGCGATCCAATGGAACAAGGCGATTCTTTCAACAACACGAAAGATGACAAGGCGATCCAAAGGAGTAAGGCGATTCTTTTGACAACGCAAAAGATGAATTCTTTCGACAACGCGAAAGATGGAAAAAGGCGATCCAAAGGAGCAAGGCAATTCTTTCAACAACGCGAAAGATGATAAGGCGATCCAAAGGAGTAAGGCGATTCTTTTGACAACGCAAAAGATGAATTCTTTCGACAACGCGAAAGATGGAAAAAGGTTACTCTCTCAAGGAGGTAAAAGGTGATATCAAGATGTGTCAAGATGGACATCGAGCTCTTCACTTCATGTCAAGATAATAAGAAAATATTGCCAAAATGTTAAAAATTGTTTGTTGATTCAAAATGCTTGAAATTGATGTATATTGGTATGAAAATCTTTCCTCTTTTCTACCTGAAGTATTACCTCCGACTGGGCTTAACTCTATAGAATCAAGATTCGAATTCAAATTGCTTGCAATTGACTTTCTTTCAAGGAATCTATCAATTTTCTTGATATGAGCGGAAAAGAGAGTATTCTTGATATTGTGAGAGCAATTGGTGAAAGAATATTGATAATAGAATTTCACAAAATTAAAGAAGATTCTTCGGCAAATTTGGCAGTCTGATATCCTGGGATTCTTTTCTCATGATGATCTTTCTGCCCACTTTTTTTTTTCTTTATTGGCAGAATTAGAGCTTTCTTGGGCTTTTTGGGGATTACATCATCCTTCATTTTGGAGATGTCCTGACTTTTCTCTCTTTTTTTTTGGAAGGGTACGTCACAAACTCCTTCATCTTGGAGATGTTCCGATCCTTCTTTTTCTCTCAGGGATTATATCGACGGTTATTGGCTCATTGGTTGGAAATCTCTTGATGATAGCGGAAATTAAATATCCTTTAGGGTTTGCCGGGAGGCTCATCGCAGTCGCCTTCATCTTGACGGTGCTCTGAACTTTCCCTCGAAGGATCCGTCACAAACTCCTTCATCTTGGAGATGATCCAAATCTTCTTTGGCCCCGGGGGTCTGCTCGCCTAATTCGCCTTCATCTTGACGACAGTTGAGAGATCCCTTTTGCAGATATTTAATTGCAGCTTTAGGTGATTGAGGAGATATAGGGATTGAATGGATTTTTCTGTATCACCCAGGATATTTCGACTGCCTTATTTTTCAAGAATGATCTTTAAAAATGTGTCATTGACTGCGATCAATACCGATCACTTATGGCTTTGCAACAACATTGAATTTCCTTTTGCTGGCCATATCGAGGATTTATTCTTCATCCTTTTGGTCGGCCAATAGAAAGATTCTGAATTTTAAATCCTTTTTCGCGAAAGCTTTGTCCTTTCGGAAGTAATACTGAAGGTATTCTGAGGTAATGTTTTTGTGCAATAAAGATTGTGAAATCAGCAAATATTTAATGACAAATCGGCAAAATTTTCTTGAAATCCTTGGTGAGAGCGAGCATCTGAAGCACAACGCAACGCATCCATGACAGAAATTTTCTTCTCCTTTCCCCAAAGGAGAAGATTCAGAATTTGGGAATAGAAATTACTCCTCTCTTCCCTAAAGAGGAGGTGTTTGCAAAACGAAGTTTCGAAGAGAAATTAAGTTTTCGTCAAAACTTCCTAACATTAGGCTTCTCTTATAGAAAGGGGGCCGGTAATGGTGAGATCGGTGAATTGGTCATGAAGGAACGAGTCCATCACACTCTCCCCAAAAAGAGGGTCCTTCATGATGAAATGGCCTAGTATGAAATTATGGTCACAAGGAAAGCGAACTTCCGTCGAAGCTCTCCCTGAACTAAGGGTTCCTTGTATGAAATTGGAATTTTTTTTTTTTTTGCAAACGGTTCACATAAACACGAGTCCCTTCAAACTCTCCCTGAAAAGGGGCTAGGTGAACAAAGGATAGCATGCGAAAAGAACGAGCTCCCTTGAACTCTCCCTATAAAAAGAGTCTCTCGCAAGAGGAAATGACTGAAATTGGTATTGAATGACCAAAAGGTCAAAATTGGAATTTGGAAAATTTGAAATTTGATATTTGAAATTAGAAATTTGGAATTTGGAAATTGAAAATTGATTGACCCGAAGGTCGAAATTAGAATTAATTGACCCAAAGGCCGAAATTGAAATTGGTTGACTCAAAAGTCGAAATTAGAAATTTGGAATTTGAAAATTGGAAATTGGGAAATTGATTGACCGGAAGATCAAGATTGAAAATTTGGAAATTGATTAATCTGAAGGTCGAAATTGGAATCTTGGAAATTGGGTGGCCTAAGGGCCGAAACTGGTAATTGGAATTTGGAAGAAAATTCGAATCGGAACTCTAATCTTCTAGACCAATTTTAGGAAAAGAAAACTTGGGTTGGAACTCGAATCTTCGAAGGAAAACTAGATCCATCGGAAGGAAAGAAAATTCGAGTCGGAACTCGAATCCTGAAGGAAAACTAGACTGGTCAGAAGAAAAGGAAATTCGAGTCGGAACTCGAATCCTGAAGGAAAACTAGACTAGCGTGGATTAGGTTTGAAAACATTAACCAGTAAACCGGATTTTGAAAGTTTGACCAATAAAAATTGGATTTTGAAAGTCCGACCAATAACAATTGGATTTTGAAAGATGTACCAGCGTGAATACTGGATTTTGGAAATGAACCAGTATAAGTACTGGATTTTGAAAATGGATCAGTACGAATACTGTTTTTGGAAGAATTACCAGCACAAACACTGGATTTTGAAGATTTACCAGCACAAACACTGGATTTAGAAAATTTTACCAGCACGAACACTGGTTTTTGAAAATCTTACCAGCACGAACATTGGATTTAGAAAATTTTACCAGCACGAACACTGGATTTTGAAAATCTTACCAGCACGAACACTGGATTTAGAAAATTTTACCAGCACGAACATTGGATTTTGAAAATCTTACCAGCACAAACACTGGATTTTTTTTTTTTTTGAAAATTTACCAGCACGAACACTGGATTTAGAAAATTTTACCAGCACGAACACTGGATTTTGAAAATCTTACCAGCACGAACATTGGATTTTTTTGAAAATTTACCAGCACGAACACTGGATTTTTGAGAATTTACTAATTGATTTTGATAGAAGATTTTCAGTCTTCACCCTCACGATGACTTACACAACTGTCGGGGTCTCAGGATTTATCCCTTATCCTGAATGGGTAGTTCAAGTTTATCCCTTAATCTGAAGGGGAAGTTCAGGTTTATCCCTTAACCTGAAGGGGAAACTCAGGTTTGTCCCTTAACCTGAAGGGGAAAATGAAAATGGTACATATGGATGCAAATGAATGCGAATGAATGCATGCAAATGCAAATGAATGCAAATGTATGCATGCAAATGCAAATGAATGCAAATGTATGCAAATGAATGCAAAATGATGTAAATGGATGCACATGTGTGCAAAATGAAAGATTTGTTTGATCCTGCCTGCATACAGAACATTTTGAAGACAATTTTCAAAATAATGCCCCAGTGTAACTGGGAAAGAAGGATTTGACCATTATTGAGGAAAATATATTGCGGAATTACAAAGGATGGAATAGAGGATTTAAGTATAGAAAATTTTCAAATGTTGATCATTGATGGGGTCTAATAATTCCACACCATCGGCATTGATGAGCAGATATGAATTACAGAGTAATGCTTCCTCAACAACATAGGGACCTTCCCAATTCGATGACCATTTGCCACCCGGGCGGTGCTTGAGATAGGTCGTTGATCTGATCACTAGATCATTGACTCAGAATTTCCTTTGAATGACAAATTTTGCATATTGCCTGGCTATCCTCTGACGATATGATTGAGCAGGCTCTACTGCTCTGAGTCTTCTTTCATTGAGCAAATTAAGTTGTACCAGCCGTTGTTGTTGATATTGATCAAGCGATAACTCCAGCAGTGATGCGAACTTCAAGGCAAGTTTCTGAACATGTAGAGGCAGTACTACTTCAGTTCCGTAGACAAGTTCTGACGGAGTAGCATTAGTTAGAGTACAAATGGTGGTTCTGTATGCCCATAATGCATCATGGATCTTCTCATGCCAATTATGGCCTGTTTCCAAGGTTCGCTCCAGGATTCGAATCAGAATCTTATTGGTGGCCTCTGCCTGACCATTCCTTTGAGGATAATAAGAAGCGGAGAAACGATGCTGAATTCTGAACTTTAAATCAAATGTCCTCATTCTCTTATTCTTGAAATGACTCTCATTGTCCGACACGATATCGTGCGGTATGCCGAAACAACAATATTCTTGTGGATGAATAAGACCATGTGTCGACCTTCTATTATACGCAAAGTGATAGCTTCGACCCATTTAGTGAAATATTCTGTTGCAGCAAGAAAATATTTGTAGTTGTTTGAAGCAAGAGGAGTAATGGGGCCTACAACATCAAAAACCCACATAGAAAATGGCCATGGAGAGATGGCGATTCGCAAATATGTTGCTGGCGCATGAATAGAAGGTGCATGCATCTGACATTGAACGCACTTCTTCACAAAACGATAGCAATCTTGTTGCATAGTTCTCCAGTAATATCCTGCTCGGATGATTTGTTTGACAAGAGTTTGGTAGTCGACGCGATCACCGCAAATGCCTTCGTGTACCTCCCGCATGACTTCTTTGGCTTCATCTTCATCTAGGCATCTGACATATTTACAACTGAATCCACGATGATAGAGGACATCAGCGAGAATAAAATATTAGGCAGGCGCGTGCCGAATCACTTGTTGCTCTTGTCAAGTGGTATTCTAAGAGAAAGAGACAAATGTCTTCTCCTTGATGGGAGCCTTTCTGAGACTGTCTTCAGCCTGCTCAGACATCATCCTAATCATCATTTTCTTGAACATCTGATATGCAGCAGGATCAATGTCATCCCTATCATTTAGACTCTGTCTTCTGGCAGATCTTGGAGAATCCATTTCTTCTTGTCTGCTTCTAAAATCACTGATGCACTGACACAATGGTGTCTTCTTGCTTGATCTAATCTGAACCACTTGGGAATACTGATGCTCTTTGTAGAATGGATGATTAAATTTCGATGATGAAGATTCAAGATAGAAATGAATATAGAAAAAAATATTTAATGAGAATTTGGTAGACAATTGGAAGAACATCCCATTACTAGGGATTGGGTCGCCGCTGGAGTCACGACAATTATGTTGTCATTCTTTGCAAGAAGAACGAACAACTGCAAATATGCCTTGTCACCTAGGCGAGGTCGTCAAACCAAGAATGAAGAATTTGAAAGATTTTTATTCATTGAAGGGAAAACATGCTTGTATTAATAATAAACTTGAGAAAGAGGGGGCGGACAAACAATTTGCCACCACTCTTTATGATCAGCAGAGACATGAGGATTGGAGAAAAGAGTGGGAATGATGAAAGAATCCCAGCCATATTTGGCAGAATGGTATGTTTCGGATCACTGCGCTGATGCAAGGTCAAATTCTGGCATAACCACTGATAGTAGCCGAGCTTCTACGCGCTTCTGTCTCTGAGAAAATTGCCTGACGCATCACTCTGGATAATAGTAGGTACAGGAAAATGGGCCAAGTAGCTTGAACTGCTTGCCATACACATATGTACATTTGGGAAGAGGGTGAGCCCTTCAGTGCACAGAACCATCGCATGCTGATTTCTTTCTCGAGTTGTTCTAGATAATGAGCTGACTTCTGCAAATGCCTCGTACTGTTGATAGATCTCGATCAGGCTCACGTACTCATTCTCATTTTCTTCAATCAGTGGCCAAGACTTGCGCCCTGTCATGCGAGCTACGGCATCTTTGGGGTTCAGACCCTTGACATTGATCAGAAACTGGTGCTCTAACGGATCTCCAGGCTGACCGACTGGTTCAGGCAGTCCCATAATCTCTGAAAATTCATCCATCAGTAGTGTCATCTCGCCCCACGGGAACCAGAACGTGCAAGTGCGCGGATTCCACCGCTCTGCCAGTGCATGAATCAGATTGTTGTTGACTGTCAACTTTCCCACTGCAGATGCCAGTTCTAACCCGCAATCGCTCAAGTGGTCCGGAAACATACGAGAGAAGTTTTTGAACCAGACATAGTACCACCGGGGGAAGAAGGGTCCGGTGCTAAGAGATCGATGCTCAGGAAGACTTTGTCGCACCTCATAGGAGATGTGACCCTCAGGAAAAATAGAATCGAGCTGACTAGATGTCATTGGACTTAGGGACAAGAAGACTGGAATTAGACTTTGGAAAAATACAAGAATTTTGAAAATTGCAGGCATGATAAAATGAAAGCTGGAAATTCGAAGTCCAGAGGAACGAAAGAATGGAAAATCTCCTGGAGTTTTGAAGAAAAGGTGGATAATTTAGAAAAATCGTCCAGGGTTTTTGAGAAAAAGGAGATATTTCACAAAAGATGGAAAATGAGGTATTTTGGAAAATTGTTCGGTATTTTGGAAAAATTGAAAAAATATGAGAAAATAAGGCAAAAGTGACTATCATACATTCAATTACAAACAATTATGCACATACAGCATTTCCTAAGAAGCTGACTCTAAATGCATCGATTTTGAAAGAGCTTTAGGACCCTAATCCTGACTCTAGGCTCAGATCAACTGTGTCCAATCATGCTATGCTGATATACTCGAGCCGAGGCTCGATGTACGTGGCATAAAACTCATCTTCGGGTCTAGGCTTGTGTTTTCCCAACATCCTTGAGCGCCTGCCGATATACGTTGGACTATGGCCCTTGGTACGTGGCAGGGGGGCGTTAGCCCAAATAAGTGGCTCAGTTGTGAGGCTCTGTCCCGAACTATGGTTCTGGAAGAGAGCCCAGCAACGTGAAGACCGGGTAGACATAGGTGGGGTGGTTTTTGAAATATGATCACATGCAGGCAAACAGAGGGCTCTAAGTCCTAAAGAGATAGAATTTTGAAATTTTTTGAAGAAGCAAACATTGTTTTCATACAAGTCCTAGATTTGAGGAGTGTTGTATTTCAGACCTAAGTCTAAGTGAGCATGCATAATTCTCCTCAATATGGTCCTACCAAACCATGCCTAGTCTACATGCAATCCATGTCAGCTGGGTTCAAGTCTAGGCTCCTAGGTTCGCATGATATCAGAAATTAAAGCTGACGTTTCATAGAACATAATTTTGACAATTGAGCTAAGTTAAAGCACATAATTGATCAAGCGAGAACACGTCCCATCACGGTCGCCAAACCTGTTATCATCGCAAAATTGTTCCCCTCCCTTGCGAGAGAGAAACGAATTTCGCGAGTCAAACTCGACCAAAGTTTTGAAAATGATTTTTGAAAATTTACTCGCCTCCGTTTTGAAAATTTGCGGGAAAATTCCGTAGAATGGGATCCGCCTGTCGGTACGAGGTTCAACCGTTCCTAGCGCCTTTACCAGGGGTAATTGAACCAAGGATCAATTATGTGCTTTAACTTGACTCAAATATCTAAATGATGCTCTATTTTTCCTAGAATGCACAAAGAATCAGGCTTGTGCTATGGAATTTTGAAAATAATGCAAGTTTGAAAAAAATATGATGTTTGCTTTGGAAAATTGAAATATGCTGGAAAATGATTGGAAAAGTGCTGGAAATGGAATCCTTGGGAAAATCATTGAATTTCATTGGAAATCAGAAATTTGATTGGAAAATGAATTCTTAGTAAAACTTGAATCTTGGGGAAAAACAATTTTTGAAATTTGGAATTTCTTTTCTAAGAAAATGGATTTGAGAATTCTGAGAAAATCTAAGAAATTCATTGGAAAATGACTTTTGAAATGGAAAATGAATTCTCAGGAAAAACTGGAAAATATGAGAAAATCGATTTCTGAAAACTTGGGATTTTGAAATTTGAGAATTTGAAAACATAGGAAAATCTTGGTTTGAAATTGGGAAATGCTTTGAAATCTCTTTTGAAAATTCAGGATTTTGAGAAAATCAGATCCTGAGAAAGACTTGGAAATTTTTGAGAAAGCTGAATTTTCTGAAATTGAAATTGGAAAATGAATTTGAGAATAATGCAATTTGAATGATATGAATGAATGAATATGAATTTGAAAAGGGAATTTCAATTAAGAAATTGGGAAATCCTTTTAAAACTTTGAAAAAAATGCAGTGCATTTTGAAGTTAGCCTAAGTGTGTAGGCTGAATGTGGCTAATACGAAGATCATAAATCTTGGTTTTCTTCGTATTCTGACTATGGCCATAAACACGAATCCCAACGAGTTTATAAACTCCATAAAAGCTTGTGCACGTGCCATTCGTGTAAACCATAGTGGATTTGAAATAAATGCACATGAATCATACATCAAATATCGAAATTTGCATAAATTAAACTATATGCAATGCAATCCTATTCTAAGCAGAAAAGTAACTCTTATTCCAAATTATTACATTTGATGTTACATTGAATTGAAATAAAATAAGAAAATAAAATCTTCTTCTTGAATATTCCTGCAAAACTAGAAAACAAGGTTAGCACAAAAATATAGGTTTTTCTGAATTTATCCAAAAATATGGGAAATTATCGGATATTATTCAGATATAAACCCAAAATCATACCCCCTTTGATATAAACATGATGAATAATGAAAAAAATTCGAAAATAAACTTGAAAATTCGAAATTGGGGTCAAAATGACCAAAATACCCCTGATAACCTTGAAATCAGGGTTTTCTGAAAGAATTTTTATAAATTTTGGAAATTTGAAAATCAAATGAAATAAATCAAACATAATATGATAAAATATGATGATATGCATGAAATTTTGGAGAATTAGAAATTGAAATTTCGAAATTTAGATCAAAATGACCAAAATACCCCCAATAACAAGACTATGGCCTTGAAACCAGGGTTTTCTGAAATAAATTTTGCAAAATTGAAAAATATGAAATGCAAAGGAGATTAAAATTAACCCTAATATGATTCTACATGCTTATGTACATGATAAAAACCCTAAAATGGCGAAAATATCATAAAATATCGAATTTAACCTGATTTTCGCTTCTAAATTTAAAGATAAACTAACACATAGAGCAAATGAACTTGGAATTAAACCAAATTTGGCATGGACACCTAAAATAACCCTAAAAACAGAATGAAGCTCGAAAATCTAATTTTTTTGTATTTTTAAATATGGAAATTCAAATAAAAACCCTAAATTTCATGATTTTTGCCTAAAATATTGATTCTAAAGGGGATTTAGGATATCAAACTTCCATAAAAATTTCCCAAATTTTATGGGATGACAGAGGACAGAAAGACAAGGATTTGTTCTTTTGACACTTTCTGGTTTTGACCTATGGTCGGAGCTGTACCACTCCGGCAAGTCGGATCGGAATCCGGCGACTCTAGTAAATGAAGGAAACAGATAGGTTTTGGTAGAAAATATGGGAAAAATAGCAGACCGATGGGAAAATGGCTGAAATTGTGGTAAAATGTCCCTGACAAACAGAGAAAGATTTGATATTTTGACACTATTAGGATTTGGGTTACGGTTTGGAAAAGGCTACACTGTTATCAGAGACCTAAATCTCTGGAATTTCTGGACATTGGAATCTATTAGACAGAAAGAGAAAATCCGGGAAAAATAATGCAACAGATCCAAAAATTCCCAAATTTTGGGAAATGATAGAAAATTATGTTAGAAACAACTTTCATGTTGAAAATGTTTGCAGACAGGTTACAGATTTGGTGTACTTGATGCATTAGAGCCTGTCTATACCCTGACAAAGGAAAATCGAGATTTTCTCAGAGGTCTGGGAAATCTGATTTTTGTAAGAGGGCAAAACTGCTTGGAAAAACATAAAAATTTCCAGATCACAAGTAGATTCAATTATGAATCCACTGTGATTTTTAAAGGACGATTCGGATCTCCCACAAGGGTGGTGTCGGAGGTTCTTGTCTGCTAAAGCAAGAATTGAAATTTCTGAATGACAGAAAACCCGATTTAGGGTTTGATTTGTTTGATAGGGTTCCAAAACCCGAATTGAATCAAATTTTCGGCAGTAGAACAAAAACATATGACTAAGACTACTATGGATTTTTTTGGATTTTTTAATAGGAAATTACACATAAGATCATAATTGGACATGATGCATAAATCAAACCTAAATTAAATATCAATAAAACTACATTAAATGCTTATGAAATTGAATTTTTTTTCCTAAATACAACATAAAAACTACATGATAACAAAAATAAAAAGATAAATGACAGGGGTATGATCAATTTTGTTGTTGGCTCTCAAAGGAAAGATCCAATTCATGTAATGGATGGATCTCACCGTTCACATAGCCTACACATGTGATATGTGTTTTTTTTTTTTTATTCACGACCATGGAAGAAACTCTTTATATACTCTTGGATACGATCGAGCTTAACTGCACATCACCCTCATGAAGATAAATCTTGGAGTGCTCATGTCAAGATGCGACAAAAGGGAAAAATCGCATAGAAAGAAGCATGGCAAAATAATGCAAATATTAAAAATCTACCAAGCAAAGGGGTCTTACCTTAGGATTTGGCTGAGTTTTATTTGAAGGAGTGTTAATAGGCACCAACCGGAGAGGCTTCAAAGTTGCAGAGGCTGGGGGCCACAACTGGTGGTGTATGACTGCATCCACTGGAGGGAATACACCAAGGAGGGGCCTTCTGGTCATACGTTGAAGGAAATAGTGTTGTGGCTTGGGGACCAAAAGGTAGCCGTGGAGATGGCGTGATGGAGGAGGTTGCCGCCACAAGTTTGAAGGTGGGCTTCAGTTGTGCTGGAGTGGCTGCTGAAAGTGGATGGTGAAGGTTGGTACAACTTCAAAGTGGTTGTAGCTGTGTAGGTAGTAATGACTGCTAAGGGGGATGGAGAGAGAATAGCCCAAAAACAAAGAAAGGGCTGCTGTCTAAGGGAAGATGGAGCTGCTATTGGGTGGCTGCCAATGGTGGGCCTTGGTTGGAGATGGCTGAAGGAGATGCTGAACCCGATTTGAAGGAGTTTGTTGCAGCTGTAATGGCTGCTGTAGTTGCTACCAAGGTGTGGTTGAACCGATGGTGATTGGTGCTGAAGTTGAAGGGGCTGGTACGGCTGAACTGGGCGTCCAAGGAGGTGGCAGCCGGTTGAAGCTGCCAAGGAGGTGGATATGGTCACCCTGGAGGAGGGCTCCTGCTGTTGGCTGGAGAAAGGAGCTCTGGCTGGAGCTTGAATGGCTGGAAGTTCAGCTTCTATTGGTGGTGATGAAGGCTGTTGGCAGTGGCTGAGAGAGATGGCAGATGAAGCTGCCAAGGAGGTTGGTAATGGCTGGAAGTGCTGCAGCCAAGGGGTGAGAAAGAGAGAGTTCAAGGGAGAGAGAGAGAGAGAGACGTGAATTCAGCTTGGGAGGCCAGCCGTTCTTTTTTTTTCTTTTGTTTTTGATTGGTAACTTAGTAAAGATGATATCTTTCCCTAAGTTACCATTGATTAATGAAGAAGGCTGTGTAATGCCCAAGGCTACAGCCGTATGGCTTTGGAGGAAGAAAAGAGTAAGGAAGGGAAGAAGGAAAAGGAAAGAAAGGGAGGAAAAGGAGAGGGAAAAAGGAAGAGAAGGGGGCTGGAAGAACCATACGTGAGTGGAGGGAGAGGAAAGAAAGAAGGAAATAAAGAAAGAAAGAAAGAAAAGAAAAAGGAAGAAGAAAGAAAGAAAAGAAAGAAAGAAGGAAAGAAAGGAAGGAGGAAAGGGAAAGGATAGGAGGAGAGAAAGGAAATGGAGAAATAGAGGGGCTGGAGGTTTGGGCGACCACCTTGTGGGTCCCACCTTTCTAAAAAAAATAAAAATAAAAAATAAATAAAAATCAATAAAAACAAAAATAAACAAATAAAAAGAAGCATCTTTTTTTTTAATAAAATAGAAATGCAAATGAATGGGCCATCTCAGAGCGGGTCCAAATTTCAATTTTGAAATTTATTTTGAAGATTAGAGGGTTAAAATAGTCTTTTCAAAAAGTTTCCAGACGAAACGAGCTATTTTTGGCAGTTTTTTAAACGAGCTCGGATTTTGAAGTTCAATACCCCGTTGCGAAGCAAATCCAGTGTAGAATTTAAAAAATGTAATTTTGAAAGAAATCCAGATTGTTTTTCTCGAGAAAATGCTTTCAAATCTATTTTTAGACAAAATGAGCTACTTTTGGCAGTTTTTGAAACGAGCTCGGATTTTGAAGTTTAATAGCTCGTTGCGAAGCAAATCCAGTATAGAATTTGAAAATTTGATTTTGGAAGAAATCCAGATTGTTTTTCTTGAGAAAATATTTCCAAATTTAGACTCCCGGGGGTAAAAATGTTAATTTTGGAAACCCAGGGTTTGAAATTGATTTCTGAAAACTTTTAAAACTCAATCTGGATTGAAATTTATAAAACTGGAGTTCTGGACTTCGAAAATGAAATGAAATGTGATGAAATGTTATGAAATGCTAAGAAATGATATGAAATGATGAGAAATGACATGAAATGCTATGCGAAATGCTAACCCTGAATGAAGAATTTTGGATGTTAGACCCCGATTGACACTTGTACCAGTTCAAAAAGTGTTAAAATTGACAAAATTTGCAAAAATGGTTGAAGAAATGATTTTCGAGCTCTGCCAAGCTAGAGTAACACTGAAAATTAGGGTTTGAGCTGGATTCAACTGAAATGAACTGGATTGAGTTGGGTTTTAGAGTTTCAGAACTCAAATGAACTCAACAGACACTGACTCAACTGACCTTTCCAACTGAATTTTCAAGAAAAGCTGTCATTTTTAGAGAAATGATATGGAATGGTCATTGGAATGAAGTGAATTACGAACCTGAAGTGGGTTTGAGCTAAAACAAAGGTCAGTAATACTGAGATGAACTAAAATCAAGTCTCAAACACTAACTCAACTGACTGAACTCGGCTCAATTTCAGCTGAAAGAGCTGAAATGGACTAAAATGGGCTCCTGAACACTTAGAAATGGTTTTGAACTGAAATTGGAGCACTTGAACTCCTGGTGAGCTCAAGTTAGACTCTGGGGAACATGACTGACTTGGAGACAATTGGCTTGGATTCGAGTGAGAAATGAGCTCATTTTTGAAGAAATGATCCCATTTTGGCAGGAATGGTCAGAAATGAAAATGGTCTGTTCATTGTGAGCTCAGATGAGCTTGAGATGACTGATATTTTAACTGTCCTGAACTGACCAATGAGCTTAGTTGACTCCGACTGACTAGGGTTCGGGATGACCTAGGGGTAAAATGGTAATTTTCCTAATGAAAATGGGTAAAATGTTGATTTTTTGAAACTGACTCGGGGTTTGACTCCTACACTGACCTACAGGGTTGGCACTACACGAGGAGGGATTTTTAAGAATAGATGAGGAAAATTTGGGGTGTTTACAGTCACAAGAAAAGCGAGTCTCCGTCGAGCCTCTCCCTTTGAAAGGGTTTCTTGTGTGAAATTGGAAATTGTTTTGCAAACGGTTCACAAAGACGCGAGTCCCTTCAAACTCTCCCTAAAAAGGGGCTAAGTGAACGAATTGGATAGCATGCGAAAAGAACGAGCTCCCTCGAACTCTCCCTAAAAAGGGTCTCTCGCAAGAGAAAATGATTTGAAATTGGATATTGCGATTTGATTGACTCAAAGGTCGAAATTGGAAATTGGAAAATTGGTTATTGAGAATTGAATGACCCAAAGGTCGAAATTGGATGACCTGACGGTCGAAATTGAGAATTGATTTGACCAAAAAGGTCGAAATTGAGAATTGGTTGACCGAAAGGTCGAAATTGTGTGACCCGAAGGTCGAAATTGAGAATTAATTTGACCAGAGGTCGAAATTTGGAAATTGATTGACCCGAAGGTCGAAAATTGGAAATTGGTTGACCCGCAGGTCGAGAATTGGAAATTGGTAATTGAAATTGAGAATTGGAAATCGGGTGACCCAGAGGTCGAAATTGGAGAATTGCCTGATTTGAGGACTTAAATTGAAATTTGGAGGGCAAAATGTCAAACTTGAGCAATTCACAGACTTTGATGATTGAAATGACTTGGATTAATCAAAGGAGAATGATGAGTTCGAGTCAGAGCTCGAATAAAATAGAGATCACGAGTCGGGACCCGGATCAGCAAAAGAAAATGAAGAGCTCGAATCTGAGCTCGAATGAATAGAGGGATCTCGAGTCGAAACCCGGATCAACAAAAGAAAATGAAGAGCTCGAATCTGAGCTCGAATGATGTAATGAGATCACGAGTCGGAACCCAAATCAACAGAGAAAAATGAAGAGCTCGAATCTGAGCTCGAATGACGATAAAGAGATCACGAGTCGGAAATCAGATCAACAAATGAAAATGAAGAGCTCGCATTTGAGCTCGAAAGAATAAAGAGATCTCGAGTCGAAACCCGGATCAACAAAAAAACAACAAAAAAAAGAAGAGCTCGAATCTGAGCTTGAATGATGTAGAGAGATCACGAGTCGGAACCCGGATCAACAAAAGAGAATGAAGAGCTTGCATCTGAGCTCGAATAAGATAATGAGATCACGAGTCGGAACCCGGATCAACAAAGGAAAATGAAGTGCTTGAATTAAAGCTTGGATAAGGGAAAGAGATCTCGAGTCGGAACCCGGATCAACAAAAGAAAATGAAAAACTCAATTCAGGGTTCGAGTAAGGTAATGAGATCACGAGTCGGAACCCGGATCAACAAAAGAGAATGACAAGCTCGAAGAGATCTCGAATCGGAACTCGGATCCACAAAAAATAAAGAGCTCGAATCAAAGCTTGAACAAATAAAGAGATCTCGAGTCGGAACCCGGATCAACAAAGAAAAATGAAGAGCTCGAATCTGAGCTCGAACAAGGTATAGAGATCACGAGTCGGAACTCGGATCAACAAAAGAAAATGAAGAGCTCTAACCTGAGCTCGAACAAGGTATAAAGATCACGAGTCAGAACTCGGATCAACAAAAGAAAATGAAGAGCTCTAATCTGAGCTCGAATAAGGTATAGAGATCACGAGTTGGAACTCGGATCAACAAAATAAAATGAAGAGCTCTAATCTGAGCTCGAACAAGGTATAAAGATCACAAGTCGGAACTCGGATCAACAAAAGAAAATGAAGAGCTCTAATCTGAGCTCGAATAAGGTATAGAGATCACGAGTCGGAACTCGGATCAACAAAAGAAAATGAAGAGTTCGAGTCAAGGCTCGAATAAGGTAGAGAGATCACGAGTCGGAACCCGGATCAACAAAGGAAAATGAAGAAATCGAGTCAAGGCTCGAATAAGGTAGAGAGATCACGAGTCGGAACCCGGATCAACAAAGGAAAATGAAGAAATCGAGTCAAGGCTCGAATAAGGTAGAGAGATCACGAGTCGGAACCCGGATCAACAAAGGAAAATGAAGAAATCGAGTCAAGGCTCGAATAAAGTAGAGAGATCACGAGTCGGAACCCGGATCAACAAAGGAAGATGAAGAGTTCGAGTCAAGGCTCGAGTAAAGTAGAGAGATCACGAGTCAGAACCCGGATCAACAAAGGAAAATGAAGAGTTCGAGTCAAGGCTCGAATAAGTTAGAGAGATCACGAGTCGGAACCCGGATCAACAAAGGAAAATGATTTGAATAAAAACCCGAGTCGAAACTCGGTTTTCCAAAAAGTTGAAAATGTACCAGCTTGAATACTGGATTTTGAAATAATACCAGTTCGAGTGCTGGGTTTTGGTTCAGTATTGGCGATGATCTTTGGATCATTAGGAATTGTGATGGGACTGTTTGTTGAAATCCCAATACCGACTGGATTGTTATTAATGCAGTTGAATGCAAATGAATATGAGTTGATGCATATGAATGCACAAGTGCATGAAATGAGGAATTTGTTTATCCTGCCTGCATATAGAATGCTTGAAAACAAATTTTCAAAAAGATGTCCCAGTGTAATGGGGGAGAGAGAATAATAACAAAGCAGAACAACCAAAAGAAGAATGTCATAATTAAACGAGAAAAGTTGATGATTTTTTTTTTTTTGCCTTAAAAAGGGATGACAACTTGAAAAAGGAAAACCACTAGGACTATATCGTCCTGACAAAAATAAATATGACAAAATGAGAAGGCATTGGCATTGGCATTGTCATTCTTCAGGGTGATCTGGGAGAGGCTTGGTCAGGACTGCAACTCGTCCCTCCCTTTCTTTCGGCACCAAAAGCTCTTTATCGATGTAGTCCTGTACAATATTTTTTAGAACGAAGCAACGTTCAGTATCGTGCCCCATTGCCCGATGGAACTCGCAGAAACAATCTTTCCATTTCCCCATGGTGACGGGAGGATCCACAATCCTTGGAAGTTTGATCATATCCTTTGCGAGCAGATATCCAAGAATTTCTTCGATTGGCTCACCTAAAGGAGTAAACTCGCGATCATAACTCCAACCATCACGCTTTATCTTCTTCGGATTGTTGGATTTCTGTTGAATGCTGACTTCTTTGACTTCTTTCTTGGTTAGGGCTACTGGATGTTCTTCTTCTCTGCTTTCAACAAACAGGTTCTTATCAATATAGTCTTGCACAATGTTTTTGAAGACAAAACATTGATCCGTGTCATGCCCTACTGCCCGATGGAATTTGCAAAACTGATTCTTGAACCTTCCCATGATGGTGGGAGGACTTGTGGCCTTTAGGAGCTTCACTAATCCCTTAATCAACATGTATTCAAGGACTTCGTCGAGTGACTTGTCTATAGGAGTGAAATCTCGATCGCCGCTCCAGTTTCCGTGCTTTGGTTTTCCTTGATTTTTTTCCTTTTGCTGAGGGCTGGATTGAAAAGGTCTATTCTGGATTCTAGAATACTTTTCTTTCAAATCTTTAGACTCTTCTAACTTGCTGCTTTGACTGCCTCTGTTTTTGTTGTTGCTGGGTTTAGAACTGGTTGCCCTGTTGTGGTCTCCAATGATGCTCATAGGGATGGTGATCGATGCCCCTTCTTTAACAGGAACTTTTCCGAAATTGGCTTCAGCTTGCTCGGATAATATCTCAATCATCATTCTTTTGAACAACCGATATATGGCGGGATCAATCTCCTCCTTGATGGTCTGCGCTCCCTCTTTGACAGACTTTATAGAATCCATTTCTCACTCACTGTCTGTAACTAATGTGCTGAAGTAGCATGCATGGTCTTTGATCTTGTCAGGATCACACAACTATGCCAATGCCCTCTGCAGAACAACATGGGATGTTTTAGCATGATGGGAAAAAGAATTTTGAAAGTGACACTCTTGAGGGAAAACAAATGATGGGATTGGAAGGACATGTCAAAAATTTGGATAAAATTTGGAAGATATACTGGGAGATATGGAAAAGTTTTTGAAGCAAAATTTGAAATTTCAAAAATTTGCAGGCAGGAATGGAATAAGGTTGGAAATCCGAGATCCTGTAGAACAGAGGAATAGAAAATCACCTGGAGTTTTGAAAGAAATGGGATATTTGAGAAAATCATCCAGGGTTTGAGAAAAGATCTCGTGGAAAATAAGGATGTTTTGAAAAAGGCCTAATAAGTTGGAAAATATTGGGAAATGTAAAAATTTGAGGAAATCATACACATACAATCACATCCTGCACAAACATTTATGCACATTCAGCACTCCCTAAAAGGCTGACTCTAGATGCATCATTTTGAAAACAGCTGTAGGACCTTAATCCTAACTCTAAGTTCAGATCATCTTTGTCCGATCCAGTTATGCCGATATACTCGAATCGAAATCCGAGGTACGTGGCATAGAATTTCAACTCCGGTTCTAAGGTAAGGTTTTCCAACATCCTTGAACGCCTACCGATATACTTCGGACTGTGGCCCGCGGTACGTGGTAGGGGGTGTTAACCCAAATAGTTGGCCCAGTTGTGGGGCTCTGTCCCGAACTATGGTTCTGGAAGAGAGCCCAGCAACGTGAAGACCGGGACAATATAGGTAATGGAGATTTGAAAAAATGATCACATGCAAGAAATAGATGGCTCTAAGTCTTAGAGAGATAGATTTTGAAAATTTTGAAGAAGCATACATTGTTTGCATTCAGATCCTAAATTGAGGAGGATTGTATTTAGACCTAAGTCTATGTGAGCATGAAAATATCTCCTCAATATGGTCCTACCAAACCATGCCTAAGCTATATGCATTCAATGTCAGCTGGGTCAGAATCTAGGCTCCTAGGTTCACCTGATATTGAAAGTAAAGAGCTGGCATTTTGTGAACACGGTTTCAATAATTGAACTAATTCAAACACACTTTTGATCAGGCAAGGACATGTCCCATCACGGTCGCCAAACCTGTTATCGTCGCAAAATTTTTCCCGTCTTCCCTTCCTTGCGGAAGAGAGAGGGAAATGCTTTCGTGCTTCAAACTTGACCGGATTTTTGGAAATTGTTTTTGAAATACTCGCCTCCGTTTTGAAAATTGTGGGAAAATCCATGGGATGGGGCTCGACCTGTCGGTACGAGGTTCGACCGTTCCTGCCGCCTTTAACAGGGGTAATCAAACCAAGGACTAAAATTGTGCTTAACTTAGTGAAATTATCGAAATTGTGTTCTATCCTAAATGCACATAGAATTCAGGCATGTGCTATGAGATTTGGTAAAATATAAGTTGAAAAACTATGATGTATGCTTAGAAAGTATTTGCAATTGAAAAGCATTTCTTAGGAAAATATGGAAATTAATCTCTCAGGAAACTCAGGCGAAGAAGGTTTGAAAATCTCAGGAAAGTTTATAAAGACTTAGAAAATCTTGAAGAGATGAGAATTTCAAGAAAATCTTGAGAAAGTTAGATGAGAATCTTGGGAAAATCTTGAGAGAATTTATAAAGACTTAGAAAATTGAGAATCTCAGGACAATTTTGAGAAAGATTAGAAAGACTTGGAAAAATGAGAATCTCAGGAAAGTTTTAAGAAAATTTATAAAGACTTGGAAAATGAGAATCTCAGGAAAATTTTAAGAAAATTTATAAAGACTTGGAAAAATGAGAATCTCAGAAAAATTTTAAGAATTCTTGAGAAAATATGAATTTTTGAAAAGGAAAGCACTTGTTGAGAAAATGCAGACTTTAAGAATTTTCTTAAGAAAATGATAAGAAATTTATAGGAAAAATTCATTGGAGAAGGAAATTTAAAACTTAGGAAATTTAAATCCTGAGAATCTTGTCTTTGAAATATCTGAAAATCAACTTTGATTTTTGAGAAAGATGAGAAATTCCTTTTTGAAAAGAATCTTAAGAAAATAACATTCCAAGGAAAATCATAGGAAAGCTTTGATTTGAAAAATCCAACTTCGAATATCATCATAGTTTCTTGAGAAATTGATTCCATGAAGTGAAAATCTTTTGAGAAAATCATGAGAAAAACGAATGATGCAGATGATTTGAATGAATGAATGCACTTTTGAAAATATTTCTGAAAAATTTGTTGGAAAGGTGTGGATTAATCCAAAGTAAATCCTTCACATATTCTGACTGTGGTCATGAATATATTCAGGGTTTATTTGAATTAATTCACAATATTTTGAAAACATTGAAAATATGAGGTGCATTTTCAAGATAGCCTAAGAGTGTAGGCTCAATGTGACTGGTAGAGAGATGATGGATCTGGGTCTAGTCCATATTCCGACTAGGGCCGTAAATATGGACTCCACCGAGTTCATCAACTCTCTAAGAGTTGGTGCACGTGCCATTCGTGTTCATCCACGGTGAATTTGGAAAATTGAGATATATGCATCATATAATCAGAATATTACTGAAATCAAACTATATGAGATGCGGCCTAATCCAAGCAGTAAAAGTAAATCTTATTCCAAGGTTTACATTGGATTATTACATTTCATAACATAAAAAAAAAAAAAATTTGAAATGGAGCCAAAGAATCTGCATCTTCTAGATTTTCCTGCAAAATGAGAGTTAGTACAAAATAAACAAGGAAATTGACATATATACTATATACAACAAAGATATATAGGTAAATATAGAAATACTCGAACTTATGATGGATGATATATGATAATGAAGATATATTTACAAAAGTAAGAGAAAATGAAAATATATGTAATAACAAGTACACATGAAGGGATATATATATATATATATGTATATAAGTATGTATACATGTATATATATATATAGACATATACATATACATATATACGTATACATATAGGTAGATATACTATAGATATACATACACATATATATACATATAATGAGAAAATATACAAATTTAATGGAAATTCCATATAATGGGTAAAACCAGAAAATACAGGTATATACATTTTCTGTAGGCGATTTTACATAGCCGTATTTCACAAATTACAAGATAATTTTCGATAAAAATCGGTATAGAGCTTCCCTATATAACAATAACGAAGCTTGTAAAAGATGATGTAGAGATCATGAACGGATATGGATATATCCGTTCATGAACATAGCCGATTTACAAGAATGGGTACTTCTGCAGAAAGGATGGTAAATAAATAGCATACATAGTGTGCAGGAATTATGTATCAATTTACTATAATGATGCTATATACAATAACATAGATATAGGCGATAGTGCTGTGCTTAGTGTAAGGTATCTAAGTACCATTGAGGTAATGGCAGGGTGTACCGGTGGTATGAGTGGAATGCAATAAAGACATAAAATCCTAAACAGGTTTGCAAAGGTTATGGCAAGGGCAATGTGGATTTACAGGAACAAAATAGGTTATGCATGCTGAGCATATGAGGGTGATGATATTATTATGTTATGCTGAAAGATGTATGGCAAGAGTGATGCATATAGTGAAGTTAAATGAAAGGCTGCCAAGAGACCCAGCAATATGACCAAGGATGTGCTGTTAAAAATTTTAATGACATACTGTAATATAGAATGGGGTACTGTAGAGGCATTTAGTGATCTGCAAAATAGATAGTGGGATGCAAAATTATAACCTAAAGACGTATAAAATACAGAAAACGTGAGTGTAATATACAAAAAAAAAAAAAACAGAGAAAAGAAGAAAAAATTGTAATGTGGATGACATGGTATAACACAGGGAGATCCATAACTACAAATGGTCTTCAGATATTGTAAGAATGCAAAAGAGGAAAAATTCTGCAAAACAGATATTACTATTGCATACAAGCCTTATTCAATAAAGAGAGTAACCAAGGTATGAAATAACATCCTATGTGTGTAAAATATGAAGATATACAGATGGAGCAAACTGGGAGTGAACCTATGAACAAAGGTAGGGTGAATTTTATATACAGGTAATAAGATGGAAGGGGAAATCGATGCACATGAGCTATTGGCTGAAGCATTCAATAAACCTGGTAAAGTATGTGATATAGTTATAACTATAACATATTTGCATTACGATATTTTCAGCCTAACACAATCCATAATCTCTCTCTCATTCCTTATGCTCTACATCACACGATAGTCATAATATTCATACCACAGGGCTACTGTAAACCCAACTTTGCACAGCAATTTGATACTACCAATTTTGAAGGTTGGTAAAAGTAATGGCCCACAACAATGGTTATAAGTAATGGTATTGACTAATATACAGGTATGGTGATTTTGAGCAAAGCATATTTGAATTTTCGTGTATAATGTAACACCGGATCATGAAGAAGATTTAACCAAACAAAAGGGCATAACTAACATAAAGTTAAGGCTGAGAAATGCATAACTAATGAAATTAGCATTTTGAAGCAAGCACATAAGTTGTCCAGATGACAGTAAACTGAGCAAATGGACCTCAGAGGGAATATGTTATGTGAAATATACAGAGGATGTACGTCTGGCCTTAAATAGATGAAACCACTGCAGACATACCTTGGTTTAGCAGGGCTGAGGAGATCTTCTTCTTTTGAAAGCTCTGCAGAAGGTCAATCGTGATGCCAGAGGGAAGGACTGGAGCCGTGGGTCTTCTCTTTTATCGTTGAACAAAAGATGGCTGAGGTTAAGGGAAATCGCCCTTGTGATTGGCCTCGTTGGCTGGGCTGAAATAGAGAGGGATGGACACGTTAGCTGGGCTGAACTGCTGTGGCTGGAGGAGATGCAGATGGCTGGAGGTGATGTGGAGGATGGTGATGGAGTTCACGCTGGGCTGAAGGTAGATGGATAGCAATCGTTGGAGGTGAAAGGGGAAATGCTGGAGGGTTAGGGGCAAAGGAAAGGTGGGCGATAAAGGCTGAATCTCTGCTACAGCTGAAGGATGGTGGATTGAAAGAGATGCCAACGTTGGCTGGGCTGAAGGACTGAAGATGGCCCTCGATCCTCCAATGGCTAGGGCTGAAGATGGCTTGAAAGAAATCTGCTGAAGGTCCGTGAAGACGTCGCCCCTCTCCTCAAAATGGTTGGCTGAAGCTCCAAAATGCCTCTTTCTTTCCTCCTTTGGCTCCCTACCAAAAAAAAAAAAAAAATCGAAAACCCAAATCAAAAGATCCTCCTCCTTTCCTTCGTGAGTGTCTCCCTTTCTAAAGAAGAAAAACTTTCCTTTCCTCTACAAAAGCAACGCATCCCCTTCCCTTAATGAGGTTCCGTTAAAATTTTTTTTTTTTTTTGAAAATTTTGTTGAAAATTTTTGCAAAGGCATGAAACCGATGCCTCATTGCTTTGAAAGCTTGCTATTTTAAAAGAGGCGCCTCTTTTTTTTTTTTCAAAATTTTGTTTCATTTACCTAAGTTTTAGGTAAAAATGAAAAATTTTTTACTTTAGGAAATTTGGCTGTGCCATTAAGGCTGCCTCTTTCTAAAAAAAAAAAAAAATTATTTAAACAAATAAAAAGTGAGAATTGAAATAAATGAGAGGCTTTTATGGAAATGCCACCTCAACCTACTTTTAAAATCCTTTTGAAAATAAAGGTTTGTTTTGTTTTTGAAAGTCTTTTATTTTCAATTGGGGTGCCACATGTGTGTGAGCCCACTAACTAAAAAAATAAAAATAAAAAATAAAAATAAATAAGAAATGAAAAAGACAATTTTGCAAATTGGTATGAACTCCGGGTGGGTCCCACTTGAGAATAAGATACTTACCTGAGAGTCTGAGTATGATGCTAGTTCAAAGGCGGGTCCCGCTCCATTTATTTGAAAATACGAGATAAAACATTATTTGCTTTTCAAGAATTTGGAAAAATTGGGTTTTCAGGGCAAAAATATGGATAAATGTAAAAACAAAATTTGTAAAGAGATTTAAAATCTTTTGCGATAAAATCTTTAAAATCAAAATCCAAACATCCAGATTGTTTTCTTGAGAAAATTTTTGTAATTCAAAGTCCTGGGGGTAAAATGGGAAAGATTGGCAATTTTGAAATCCTAGGGTTTTAAAAATCAATTTGAAAAAGTTTAAAAATCAAATCTGGATGGACAATTTTGAAACTCAGGAGTTTTGGATCTCAAAATGACATGCTGTGCAATGAAATGATGCAATGCTATGCAAAGACATTTTCTATGAAATGTCACTCTGAGCTCGGACTTGGAAATTTTACCTTTTGGTCCAGAAAAAAGGATTTTGAAATTTTGCCATTTGAAGATGTCTCTGAACCTAAATATAGAGATTTTGAGGCTCAAGAATGAAATTTTGGAGCTTCTGCAAGGTTCAATCTTGGAAAATGACCATTTTGTCCTCCAGCGATTTCAGAGGCTGGATGTTGATGCTTGGTGGAAATGTTGGGGAGGTGAGTGAAAATTTGGGGTGTTTACAATGGGTGACTGCAGCAGGTGAACCCAAAAAGGGTTGTGTATTCAGGTTTTGGAGTAATATGAACACCTCACCAGCCATTGCTTCCTCCAGTCACGACTCAAAGACTTCTCCCATCAACATCAACTCCAAGCATCCGACTGATTCTTAGGATGATGTACGCCAGATCGTTAAGGACACAATGCGTGACTACTTCCATTAAACAATTGTCGATGTTCTCCGGGATGAGTTCAACAGTTTTTTACAGAACAAAGGAGCTTCGTTAGCAGGTGCCTCTGAGGTATGAAAGTTTCATGTGATGTATTGCATGTCGTTAGATTTCATAAAACTTTGATTGCCTTAACTTAGGTGCACTGCATATAATTTATTTTAGTATATTTTGTTTATCAATACTGACCTTTTATATAATATTTCAGTATCATATTTTTACTGCCTTAGAACACATATGAGCATGATAGAATCACATATACAGTTTTTTACTGCCTTTGAACACATATGAGCATGATAGAATCACATATACAAATTTTTTACTGTCTTATAACACATATGAGCATGGTAGAATCACATATATAGTTTTTTGACTGCCTTAGAGCATATATAAGCATGATAGAATCATATATATAGTTTTTTTGACTGCCTTAGAGCACATATGAGCATGATATAATCACATATACAGTTTTTTGCCTGCCTTAGAATACATATGAGCATGATAGAATCACATATAAAGTTTTTTTATTGCCTTAAAGCACATATGAGCAAGATAGAATCACACATACAGTTTTTTGACTGCCTTAGAACACATATGAGCATGATATAATCACATACACAGGTTTTTGCCTGCGTTAGAACACATATGGGCATGATAGAATCACATATAAAGTTTTTTGACTGCCTTAGAGCACATATGAGCATGATAAAATCACATATAAAGTTTTTTTGACTGCCTTAAAACATATATGAGCATGATATAATCACATACATAGTTTTTCGCCTGTCTTAGAACACATATGAGCATGATAGAATAACATATACAGTTTTTTGACCACCTTAGAGCACATATGTGCATGATAAAATCATATATACAGTTTTTTTGACTGTCTTAGAACACATATGAGCATGATATAATCACATATATAGTTTTTTACCAGCCTTAGAATACATATGAGCAAGATAGAATTACATATAAAGTTTTTTTACTGGCTTAGAGCACATATGAGTATGACAGATTCACATATAAAGTTTTTTTGACTGCCTTAAAACACATATGAGAATGATATAATCACATATACAGTTTGTTGCCTACCTTAGAACACATATGAGCATGGTAGAATCACATATACAATTTTTTTACTGCCTTTGAACACATATGAGTACAATAGAATCACATATATAATTTTTTTATTGCCTTAGAACACATATGAGCATGGTAGAATCACATATACAGTTTTTTGAATGCCTTATAGCACATATGAGCATGGTAGAATTACAAATACAGTTTTTTTACTACCTTAGAGCACATATCAGCATGATATAATCACATATACATTTTTGACTGCCATAGAGCACATATGAGCATGATAGACTCACATATACAGTTTTTTTTACTGCTTTAGAACACATATGAGCATGATATAATCACATATACAGTTTTTTGTCTGCCTTAGAACACATATGAGCATGATAGAATCACATAATAAAGTTTTTTGACTGCCTTAGAGCACATATGAGCATGATAGAATCAGATATAAAGTTTTTTTGACTGCCTTAGAACACATATGAGAATCATATAATCACATATACAGTTTTTTGTCTGCCTTAGAACACATATGATCATGATAGAATCACACATATAGTTTTTTTACTGCCTTAGAGCACATATGAGCATGATAGAATCACATATACAGTTTTTTTGACTGCCTTAGAACACATATGAGCATGATATAATCACATATATAGTTTTTTTCTTGCCTTAGAACACATATGAGCATGATAGAATCACATATAAAGTGTTTGGGCTGCCTTAGAGCACATATGAGCGTGCTAAAATAGCATATAAAGTTTTTTTGACTGCTTCAGAACACATATGAGCATGATATAATCACATAAACAGTTTTTTGCCTGCCTTAGAACACATATGAGCATGATAGAATCACATATACAGTTTTTTAACTGCCTTAGAGCACATATGAGTATTATAGAATCTCATATATAGTTTTTTTTGACTGCCTTAGAACACATATGAGCATGATATAATCACATATACAGTTTTTTCTCTGCCTTATAATACATATGAGCATGATAGAATCACATATAAAGTTTTTTTACTACCTTAGAACACATATAAGCATGATAGAATCACATATAAAGTTTTTTTGACTGCCTTAGAACACATATGAGCATGATATAATAACATATACAATTTTTTTTGCCTGCCTTAGAATACATATGAGCATGATAGAATCACATATACAGTTTTTTACTGCCTTAGAATACATATGAGCACGACAGAATCACATATACAGTTTTTTACTACCTTAGAACACATATGAGCATAGTAGAATCACATATACAGTTTTTTTACTACCTTAGAACACATATGAGCAAGGTAAAATCACGTATACAATTTTTTAGCTGCCTTAGAGCACATATGAGCATGATATAATCACATATACAGTTTTTTGACTGTCTTAGAACACATATGAGCATGATAGAATCACATATACAATTTTTTGACTGTCTTAGAGCACATATGAGCATGATAGAATCACATATACAAATTTTTTGACTGCCTTAGAACACATATGAGCATGATATAATCAGATATACAATTTTTTGCCTGCCTTGGAACACATATGAAGATGATAGAATCACATAGAAAGTTTTTTGGCTGCCTTAGAGCACATATGAGCATGATAGAATCACATATAATGTTTTTTTGACTGCCTTAGAACACATATGAACATGATATAATCACATATACAGTTTTTTGCCTGCCTTAGAACACATATGAGCATGTTAGAATCACATATACCATTTTTTGACTGCCTTAGAGCACATATGAGCATGATAGAATCACATATACACTCTTTTTGACTGCCTTAGAACACAAATGAGCATGATATAATCACATATTCAGTTTTTGCCTGCCTTAGAACACATATGAGCATGATAGAATCACATATAAAGTTTTTTGACCGCCTTAGAGCATATATGAGCATGATAGAATCACATATAAAGTTTTTTTGCCTGCCGTAGAACACTTATCTGCATGATAGAATCACATATACAATTTTTTGCCTACCTTAGAACATATATGAGCATGATAGAATCACATATATAGTTTTCTAACTGCCTTAGAGCACATATGAGCATGATAGAATTACATATATAATTTTTTGATTACCTTAGAACACATATGAGCATGATATAATCACATATGCAATTTTTTGCCTGGCTTAGAAGACATATGAGCATGATAGAATCACATATAAAGTTTTTTGACTGCCTTAGAGCACATATGATCATGATAGAATCACATGTAAAGTTTTTTGGACTGCCTTAGAACACATATGAGCATGATATAATCACATATACAGTTTTTTGCCTGCCTTAGAACACATATGAGCATGATAGAATCATATATACAGTTTTTTTACTACCTTTGAACACATATGAGCATGGTAGAATCACATATACGGTTTTTTGACTGCCTTAGTGCACATTTGAGCATGGTAGAATCACATATATAATTTTTTAGCTGTCTTAGAGCACATATGAGCATGATATAATCACATATACATTTTTTCGCCTGCCTTAGAATACATATGAGCATGATAGAATCCCATATACAGTTTTTTACAGCCTTAGAATACATATGAGCATGACAGAATCACATATACAGTTTTTTATTGCCTTAGAACACATATGAGCATGGTAGAATCACATATACAATTTTTTTACTGCCTTAGAACACATATGAGCATGGTAGAATCACATATACAATTTTTTAACTGCCTTAGAGCACATATGAGCATGATCGAATCACATATATACAGTTTTTTTTACTGCCTTAGAACACATATGACCATGATA
Source organism: Nuphar pumila (assembly GCF_984573655.1). Lineage (NCBI taxonomy): Eukaryota > Viridiplantae > Streptophyta > Magnoliopsida > Nymphaeales > Nymphaeaceae > Nuphar > Nuphar pumila. The sequence goes on from NC_143260.1 coordinate 91,428,860, forward strand.
TAATCAAATATACAGTTTTTTGCCTGCCTTAGAACACATATGAGCATGATAGAATCACATATAGAGTTTATTTACTACCTTAGAGCACATATGAGCCTGATAGAATCACATATAAAGTTTTTTTAACTACCTTAGAACACATATGAGCATGATATAATCACATGCTCATAAGTGGATATGTTAGTCTAATATAGTTAATAATTAAGGAGTTGCTAAACCAATAATTTTTTTAAAAATTAGATGGTGTATTTTGTTTTAGCAAAACCTAAGATTTGGTTTAGTAAAAGAATTGAATTTTTATATGGACCCATAGTCTATATGGGTTTGGACCCAAATGGGTTGATCCAAAGCTAGAATTTTTAAGGGATTTTAGTAATTAAAGAGAATCATATTAATCTTGAAATAATATACATAAGATATAAAATTTTAAGTTTTATTTTTAGTATTTAATTAAACACAATATAGGTGTACATATAGGGTTGATCCAATATAGGGTTCTAAGGCAAAACAGATCTGAATTAGATCCGGTTTGAAATAGGTGCACATTGGGTTTAAACATGGACTAGGTAGGGCCCACTAGGGCACCGAACCACCTTTATTTCCCCTTTATCTCTCAAATACAAGGTTGACACCCCCATTCCTTCATTTCCTTTCTTGGGTTTTTGAGAAGAAAACCTATTTCTTCTCTATCTCTCATCTTAGCCAAACCCCTTAGATTCACGTTGGAATTTCTTGGCTACAACAATGTTTTAGCCCTCCATTGACATTCATAGGTTTTGGGTTTTCACCAAAACTGATCATCAAGGAGAGGGGTTGCTGCATTTTGGAAGGCATACAACAATGAAAGGGGAGTGTGGGACTGTGTGCAGACCTCATGATTCGCGCCCTACCATTTAAGACAACTTAGCCAACCAAGTTGTTCGAATCGATTGGGTTTTTTTGAAGAAATTGGTTTGAGCAAAAAAATTTGATTTCTCAAATTCTCTTTGGTTGTTGATTTTCTCATGGAGGAGCTTCTAGTCATCACCTCATTTTACATGCAGCTGTAGCAGCCTTCAACAGCGAGGAAAACGCCCAATTAAACCCACCTTGTTCCACAGTTTTTTGTTTCTTGGTGTTTGCATTCGCACACCAAGTGTTTGAATTTTTGACTTTGTTATGGTTCATTGCAGATTGCGAAACCCCTAAAAATTTTGACTTTCGCTATATTGATTATCGGATCAACGAGGGTAATAAGAAACTTGTGGATTAGCGATGACCTAAATTCATCACTAATTCGACGTTAATCCGTCGCTAAGCTATTTAGCGACTGATTAGCGTCGGATTAGTGACAGATCGCTTCCATCACAAATTTTTTGACACTAAATAGCAACAAAATATATTCGTCGCCCATTCCGTCGCTAAGTAGCGACAGAATGTATTTGTCGCCAGTTCTGTCGCTAAGTTGCGATGGAATAATGAATGCCAACATCCGTCGCAAGGACATTGTTACTATACGATGATTTTGGTGTTGCGACAGATTTATAGTCGTTGCTAATCCATCGTTACATTCAATGCTAATAGTAATTAACGACGGATATATCCATCGTAAACAAGGAAAAAATTAAAAAATATACTTGAAAATTAAATATCGAGAAAAATTTCTCGTGATACAGTTTATATTTCCTATATAATTTATATTTTCTGTATAATTTATATTTCCTGTGAATAAAAAACAAAGTACACATCAAAATACATATAAAAGAAAACTAAAACAATTAATCGATCTACTGTAAAATTCACAAGTTCTAATTATTTACAATTCAACATTTACATTTTTGAAACAAAAAGAAGGTAGAACAAATTCAACACATGAATCTAATCATCGCCAAGATTTTGTGCGTCCTCTTGTTCATTGTCTTGATCTGTCCCTTCAGCTCCACTACGCTGATTATCGCCAGCAGTCTACACGAGAAAAGAAAGGTCAGTATTGATAAACAAAATATACTAAAACAAATTATACTCTATATGTGATTCTATCATGCTCATATGTGTTCTAAGGCAGTAAAAAAACTATATATGTGATTCTATCATGTTCATATATATTCTAAGCCTGTAAAAAAAAAATTATATATGTAATTCTATCATGCTCATATATGATTCAATCATGCTCATATATGCTTTAAGGCAGTAAAAAAAACTAAAATGTGATTCAATCATGCTCATATATGCTTTAAGGCAGTCAAAAAAATGTATATGTGATTCTACTATGCTCATATGTATTCTAAGGCAGTAAAAAAACTATATATGTCATTCAATCATGCTCATATGTGCTCTAAGGACAGTAAAAAAATTGTTTTTATGATTCTATCATACTCATATATATGTGCTCTAAGGCAGTAAAAAAACTGTATATGTGATTCTATCATGCTTATATGTGTTATAAGGCAGGCAAAAAACTGTATATGTGATTATATCATAATTATATGTATTCTAAGGCAGTTAAAAAACTTTATATGAGATTCAATCATGCTCACATGTGTTCTAAAGGCAGTAAAAAAACTTTATATGTGATTCTACCATGCTCATATGTGCTTTAAGGGAATAAAAAAACTGTATATGTGATTCCACCATGCTCATATGTGTTCTAAGGCAGTAAAAAAACTTTATATGTGATTCTATCATGCTCATATGTGTTCTTAAATAGGCAAAAAATTATATATGTGATTATATCATGCTCATATGTGTTCTAAGGCAGTCAAAAAAATGTATATGTGATTCTATCATGCTCATATGTGCTCTAAGGCAGTCAAAAAACTTTATATTTGATTCTATCACGCCCATATGTGTTCTAAGGTAGGCAAAAAACTGTATATGTGATTCTACCATGCTCATATGTGTTCTAAGGCAGTCAAAAGAACTGTATATATGATTCTACCATGCTCATATGTGCTCTAAGGCAATCAAAAAACTGTATATGTGATTCTATCATGCTCATATGTGTTCTAAGGCAGGCAAAAAGCTGTATATGTTATTATATCATACTCATATATGTTCTAAGGCAGTCAAAAAAACTTTATATGTGATTCTATCATGCTCATATGTGCTCTAAGACAGTAAAAAAACTTTATAAGTGATTCTATCATGCTCATATGTGTTCTAAGGCAGGCAAAAAACTGTATATGTGATTATATCATGCTCATATGTGTTCTAAGGCAGTCTAAAAAACTATATATGTGATTTTATCATATTCATATGTGTTATAAGGCAGTCAAAAAATTGTATATGTGATTCTATCATACTCATATGTCTTCTAAGGCAGGCAAAAAACTGTATATGTGATTATATCATGCTCATATGTGCTCTAAGGCAGTCAAAAAATTGTATATGTGATTCTACCATGCTCATATGTGCTCTAAGGCAGGAAAAAAACTATATATGTGATTCTACCATGCTCATATGTGTTCTAATTCAGTAAAAAAATTGTATATGTGATTCTATGGTGCTCATATGTGTTCAAAGGCTGTAAAAAAGTTGTATATGTGATTCTATCATGCTCATGTGTGTTCTAAGGCAGGCAAAAGACTATAAATGTGATGATATCATGCTCATATGTGTTCTAAGATAGATTCAGGTCGATTCACAACAATATCTACATCATCGTTACCATTCTCTCAACCAATTTCATCAGCTCGTCACTTTCAACATTTCTCTGAGCAACTACCAAAAAGGTCCTTTCTATACCTCAGTATGTGAGGAGAATGACTATACATCCTATTCAAATCTGGTGCTGGCGATGAGAGAGGCAGAGAGACAAGCATAAATCATGTCAAACAAATGGTACGCCAGGCAGAGACATGTTTTCTGTTTTAAAGAGTTAAAAAGATCCAATGCAGTTATATATTAATTCATGATTTGGCAAGATTGTTCAATTTTCTTTATTATGCAGTTGGTTTTACTGTGGAAAACATGAAACAATCTCGAACATATCTTACATGGTACCTATCTTTTACCATGAAAACTCGTACACTGAATATTGCAAGTTAGAAGGCTAGAAACATGTCTTTATGAAGCTTAGAATAAAACTACTGACAGCTGGTGCATACACCAGGTTATCCGATACATAAAATTTGGCTAATCGCCAATGAGACACTTGATAACATACATTGTAGTTCTGAATAGTATGACGTATGACCTTAAACAGGGATTCCATGGTCCGAAATCATTAAGATTTGTTTGTAAGGGCAGTTCTCTGATGTTTCAATTGTGATGCCATGGAAGCCGCCTGCAAACCAGACACCTTCATAAGTAATATGCATCAAAATACCATGCTCTGTTGGTGTTAACTTTGAGGCATCATTTAAAATTTAACTTATTATTTAATTTTCATTCGATACAAAATCCTAGACTGGTATCATTACATGCATCGATGCATAAATTCGAAACACATGTTGAGTCATTAGCTATTTGTTATATCATATTGACAATACAATGTTGTTTATGGTAACTAACAAATTATCAATGAATGTCTTTTAGGAGAATAAGAGATCATACATGTTTTTTAGCTAGTATAGGTATTTGTCTGGGACAAAAGCATAAGTTTGTCATTAATCAATATGGATAACCCATAGGGTGAGAGAAACAATACCGTAGTAGATTCATAAAAATCATCACACGAGATCCTTGCCAAACACCTTTACATTTTTTTGCCTGACATGCATTACCAAATTTTTACAAGGAAGATGCTTGAGCTTCAGTTCTAGTACGTGTATTCATTATATTTATATTTTGTAATTGATTTAATCTTCAACAATAAGTAAGATACATATATTACCAATGTAGTCAAAATATAAAATTCTGAAGATAATAAAAGGATGGCTGCTGAAGAAATATGCTAGACCCTAGAGATTTTTTTGGTTTGGGCTTAGGATGAGCTATAAACAACATAGTACTCTCGAAGAGCGCCTCGTTGCATGTTCACCTTACATCCCTGATAATTAGTGGGAATGTTTCATGCATCATTTTGATTCTTGTCAATTGAAGGTTTGCATTTTTCATTATATATTAATGTTATATGTATTCATCATATCTGATTTTAATAGTGTATATATCTTACTTACATGTCTTTGTAGATGTTAAATACAAAGAACACAACCAATCTCGCTCAACAAAATTTTTTACGCACTACGAGCACCAAGTGTTTCACATGATATTGAGAAGATAATGTATGCATTATATTTTGCATGGTTGTCATTCATGTATAGGACTTACATCGTATTCTATTTATTTGTAGGTTGGTGATCATGGGGGAGGGGGGCTTTTCGAGGACAAATATTTTGCATGACCCATACCAACTAAAAGCTTGTGATTGTTAGTGCAAAAAAAAATCAAGTGATGGTAAGCCTATTTGGTTTGTTATGTTTTATTGTTATTTATAGAAGAATTATATATAAAAATAAAATATGTAATTCTTATTGAATTAAATCATTGTCTTACCGATAGAGATTAGAGACATGACAGCTTAGTTGTCTTATATGTCCGATGTATCCGTGGATGGATTATCACGAGGGGATGTCTTATCTAAGATACAAATATGAACGTGTACAAATGCTTGGCATGGGGATGTTTAGAAAGAAACTATTTGATGCAAGTCTTAGTCGAACAAAACTCTTGCATCAAAATACTGCATATCATGAGAAGGTAGATGTAATGCAAAAATGACTCACATGTTTGGAACCTGACGTTGTAAGGTTGAAGGAGCTAATGTTGAGAATGGTGGCCAACAATCAATCAAGTTCCTTACAAGCTCCAAGTCTGGTTTATGTAATCCTTATAGGATCTAGGTACGGTTTCTTTTATGGTGGATCTGATTTGATCTATATCACCCGCTGTCAACATCTCAAATTAGGTCTGGGTCTGGTTCCACCTAAGTCCAAACCAAACTTGACCGATTGAAACTCCTACACAACTAGATATTTTATTTGGCAAATTGGTTTTCCTGTTGTCAAAATTTTGTTTTTTAAGAATGATCTTATTGTTCGATTTATGTACCATTGTTATGTTTGAGATTCTAACCATACAAACTTCTGTCCAAATAAGTCAATCAGATGTTTGGTATCATTAGGCCTCTCATTTACATACTTCAAATGGATCGATCATTTCCAGAATAAGTTCTTGGCCACCAAGTGTAAATAATTGCTTGATTTTATTAGAATTTGGGTAGGAACGTAACAAGTATACAACCTACGAGCAACATATTTGGCAAAATCATGTATGATATATAGAAAAGTAATAACTTGAAAATTAAATCTCTCTCTCTATCTACACTATTATATAAATGGGTCCACCCCATCAATCCACCAGCAAAGTCTCCTACTGAGGTCCAGACATGGAGTCCCAAGTGTGCTATCTTTTTCTGCTCTCTAATTTTCTCACCTTGTTTTGCATTTGTAGCTCAAGGGATATCTCTATGAGCAAAAGGCCACCCTATGATTCTTACACCTTTGTAAACCATCCTACTATAAAGAAAGGTGACAAATATTTTTTTCCATCCAAGCATGCAGTAGCTTCACAAGCGACATCATATGCAACCTTGGGCACCAGTCAAGCAAAGGCACATGGGCATCCTTACTTTGTCCTACCCAAGGGTGAGCCTGTTCCCCCATCTGACCCTTCTACGACAAAGCAGATTATATGTTTTCTCCCAGAACACGCAGGTGCGTGTTCTCGGGTCTGAATGAGTGACATGTATGTAAGCACTTGGGGCTCGTTTCCCCATGTGTATTTGCATTGCTTAGCATCGAAGTCCGGTGCATTTGCAAAGACTTAAGTATCCTTTCCCGC